>NW_010223620.1:0-495 GCF_000690775.1 Eurypyga helias | reverse complement strand
AAAAAAAAATCCCCCCCCGCCACTTCTTCACCTTCCCTGCAGTGGAGAAGAAGAATCATAGGAAAAGACAAGGAAACCTGTGGGTTAAGATAAGAACAATATATTAATTGAACTCAGATGAATAAAATAATGATATTAATAATACTAATAATACCAATAACACTAATATTACTGCTAACTATGTAATGGAAATTCTACTACTATTACTAATAATGATATGTAATGAAAATAATGGAAAATAAACCAAATTATACAATTGCTCAACATCAGCTGATGGATGCATAGCCAGGTCCTGAGTAGTGACAGCCAGAGTCCAAGATAAAGATTGCACCAGAGGCAGAGCAAGTCACAGCAAATATGAGAGTCATGGAGCTAGATGAGAACAAACAAGAAAACCAGCCAATCAACCTGGACCCCACGCGAGCCTCAATGTATACGCTAAGAATGAAATTCAATGGAATGAAATACTGCTTTAGTCAGTTTGGTCAGCTGTCC
>NW_010223619.1:13407-18321 GCF_000690775.1 Eurypyga helias | reverse complement strand
ATTCTATGATTCTATGATTGTCTCTCAACACTCGTGTCCCATGGATTTCTGGGTGTTAAGTTTGCCTAGCTGATCTCTAACCTGCTCCTCCTCAACCAAGGGAGAGTCATCCTTACTTCAGACTATGTCTCAACCTCCAGCATCTGGGATCCCTGAGGGCCAGCCTTGGCAGTAAAGACAGAAGCAAAGGCGGCATTCAGTACCTCCGCCTTCTCTGTATTCTCTATCACCAGGGCACCCTCCTCATTCAGCAGTGGGCCTACATTTTCCCTACTCCTCCTTTTGCTGCTGATGTACTTGTAGAAGCCCTTCTTCTTGCCCTCAATGTCCCTTAACAGATTTAATTCTAAGTGGGCCTTAGCCTATAGCATCTCTGCATACTCTGACAACGTTCCTATACACTTCCCAAGTGGCCATTCCCTTTTTCCACATTCTGTAAGCTTCCTTCTTCAACTTAAGTTTTTTCCAAAGCACCCTGCTCATCCCTGCAGGCTGCCTGACTCCTCTGCTTGATTTCATACTCATAGGGATGCACCACTCTTGAGCCTGAAGGAAGTGTCACTTGAATATTAGCCAGTTCTCTTGGGCCCCCCTACCTTCCAGAGCCCTAACCCACAGGACTCCTCCATGTAGGTTTTTGAAGAGGCTAAATTTTGCTCTCCTGAAGTCCACGGTTCTAATCCTACTTATTACCCTGCTTCTTCCACGCAGGATCCTGAACTCAACCATCTCATGGACCATGGTCACTGCAGCCAAGGCTGCCCCAGATGGCTGCAATGGTATGACCATTGCCATTAAGTTAGCCAGCCTGCTGCCAAAGATCCCCTTGCCTCTTCTAGACAGGTAGATACTGTCCCTCCCTAACAGGTTATCATCCCCGAAGAATATCTGCCAGGACAGGTCTCCCTTTTATAAAAGAACTTGCTAGGATGATGTGTAAAGCTGTGCCCATACCTCACAGGACCTGGGTGCCATCCCACTTGGAAATCTAGTGAGATTTGTCAACTAACTACTGAGGACAGGCAGTTTTGGAAACAAAGAGAAATCGTTATTTGAAACAAAGAGATTGTTACTTGAATTTTCAGGCCTAGGAAATGGTAAAGGTGTTTGAAGCTAAACAGCCAACAAATGAAGTCTACAGGTCTGGACTTTCTGATACATCGGTTCAGAGTTCATCCCTGGCTGTTCCACACCTCAGTCAGTTTTCTGTAGAAAAGAGGTAAGAATATTTCTCTCTGTCCCTGGGATGTTGTGTGAACTACTTCTTGTGCATGGTCTAAGTAAGTATTATAAGAACCTAATTTGCATGTTCTTACAGTCATACTATATAGACTATTCAAATTGAGTACTGATTCGTTTAAATAACAAAAACAGGGGCATGATGAAGTGGTATGATTTTATGCACGTGTTGCACCATTATACAATGTTATACCTGAAAAAGTTAGCTTGTAAGATGAATTCATGCACATTTGGATTGTGATTTTTTTAATGAGTACCCATTTTTAAGGTTTATGGTTGTTCATTCATTTTCTCTTGACCTCCACATAGCAGTCTCAACTGAACTTAGAACACATGGAAAAGTCAGCTGCTTAATTATTAGAACAACTCACTTGTTTTTAACTGTTCTAGCCTCTCTAATGCTAAAGGCAAACCTTCCCCAAGCTTCCATGGGAACAGTTAAAATTCAGAAGAGCACACTGGAAAAAATCCACTCCAGTTGGGGGTTGTTCTACAATATCTTTGTCACATACCAAATGAATTTATCTTGTGCACAGGTGTACAGCATGCACTATATAACATCTATGTACAACAGGGTCACTAGCGATGTAACTTGGGAGAAAAAAAGAGTTCTAGGAAAGCTAGCATAAAAAAAGACAGGAAAAAGACTCAAATTACACACATAGGATAGTGCTGCAGTATCATTCTGAGAAGCCTTTTGCATAGTGGTAATTCATCTGCGTACCAATGTGTTTGGAAGCAAATAATTTCATTTTATCTGCTTTTGAGAGTGGCATTGATAACTGTTCCTCTGCCTCCATTTCTGAGAACATTGCTCATAGGTGAGACAACCAGCTCCAGCATCTCTCCCTGCATCTCTACCAGTACAATTAGCATCAAGCAACAGGGCAGACAAGCACAGAACACAGAAACTGGCATCAGGGGAGGACAAAATGTTGCCTAGTCTCGCCCCATCTCGTAGTTCTC
Source organism: Eurypyga helias (assembly GCF_000690775.1). Lineage (NCBI taxonomy): Eukaryota > Metazoa > Chordata > Aves > Eurypygiformes > Eurypygidae > Eurypyga > Eurypyga helias. Next base: position 16,116 of record NW_010223619.1, on the reverse strand, counting down.
CACAAAGCACTGGTTGTGACCTATACGTACTTCCAGAGGAATGATTCCCATCAATAAGAACAGCATTGCAATAGGTACTAAGTGCTGAATTTTAAGTTAGGGCTGAATGGGACATAATGAGCTTTTTCTTCCCCACTATCCCATAGATCGCTTCAGGTTAAAAGTTGTGTTTATTACAATTAACTGTATTGTCGTGGTTTAGCCCTGTTGGGCAATTAAGCACCACCAGTCCCTCTACCACTCCGCCTCCTCACACTCCCCGTGAGGAAGGGTCGGAGGAAAACAAGGGAGGCTCGTAAAAAGTTAAGAACTATTTATTATATAAATGAAACTTACGGAGTTACTAACAATGCTATTGCTAATAAGTAATTAAAAAAACAGAAAATAGAACAAATTATACAGGATCTCCTGTATCATTTGCTGATGAACTTATCATGAACATGATGAACTATCTCCACCATCCGTGGGCGGACACAGCCAGGTTCCAGGAGAGCAAGCAAAAATAACTCCAAGGCCCCGAGAAGAAAAAACCCCTCCCAGAGCCCGGGAGCCAAGAGCAGGGGGAAAGAAAACCTTCAACTGCCCCTTCCCAGAGCAATTTCCCTGACAAAAGACGCTAAATGTCTGCTAAACACCCGACGTGAGGTCCCGACAAAGACCCCGTGCAGAGAGAAACGCAAACCGCGCTGCCGGCAGGAACCTCCGGGGCGACGACCCCGCAAGAAACACCTTCCGGGTCCAGCCTCTGCCAGCTGCCCCCCGGCCCGCTCCCAGCGCCGCCGGTACCCGGGGGGGCGGGTAGCAGTGACCACTGGCCTTGATGTATTATGGAGTGAAACAAAAAATTTCATAGACAGCTCTCGGAGAGCAGCTCATCGCTGCCTCGGACCAGGAGATGTATAAAAAATAAATGTTTCTCTTAAGACCAATTTCCAATTATTTCTGTCTGATCGTTTATATATTTTATGTGGTGATTAGAAAGTAACCAGTTATTCACACATCTGATGTTCCAATATGTAACCTGACCTGAATTTATTTACATCGGACACCGTCTGAAGGAAATGCATGTATGTACTGGGAGAAACAGCAGAGATCAAAACACATCTGAATTTCTGTATTGAATTATGAACCACTGCCTTACTAGAGCAGTCCCAGCTGCGCGCATTTATCCTTGGACAATGTAAGGAATCAAATAATTTGCGTGAGCGAAATGGAATTCACCGTGATTTTCAGCCACATACAAATATGCAATTTATTAGCCACACTCTGTTTTTATTTTATGGAGGGAATGAAAACTCAATTTATGCAAAGCATCTCCCTTCTGTACCTTTCACTTTTACTTTCAGAAAGACTGTGGCTGATGGGAAAATCACAGATTTAAAGAAAAATGTAATGCATTTCTCAAAAACTTAGCAGATGTCTTTTACAGTTTCTCTGCCTAGGAAAAACAATGAAAAATTGGTAACAGATTTATGTTAGATTTTACGTTTTGCAGTTAACTTCCTGACCAACTAGACTGTACTGCTGCTACTCGTCACCAGATAGATAAGGGATGGAAATGCAGTATATCCATCTGCAATACAGTGTGATGCATATGTGAATGAACCTTCTCTGCAGATGTTCATCCTTCTGGGAAGAAAATCAGGGATCTTTCGGCGCACCACCACAGCCCTTTTTCCTGACACATGTTATAGGGAAAGCAGCCATTACCTGAAGAACATGAGGTATGTTTTTATCCTTCCTTTGGACAGTATACCCACGAGGTCATCTGCAACGGTTTGAAAATCATCTCAGCTACAATGGCAGTAATAACTGTAATGACTCATATGATGTAGCTCTTTTCTTCAGATGTAGGGGGTTGCCTCCTTGGATGGTAAAAATACTGCCAATTTTAAAAGCAGGTTTAATTTACATCCTTGTTACCCTGAGCTAGGAATCTCTAGAAAAGTGTAACTTGGAAATACAATAGCCTCTAGGTTAGACTGGTCTGTAGCCTTCTGCCACTTGTGTCTGAGGGTAGCTGTCACACACCTCCTATAAGAGTGCCAACAGAGTGATGTTAAGCACAAAGTTCAGTACAGTATTTAAAGAATTTTGAAGAGTCTGATTCCTGTTTCCCCAATGGCAATATGCCTCTATTGCAACTGTAGTCTGCAGTCATCCTGGCTAAGCTTCCTTATTGACATCAAAACAAGGGCCTCAAATTATTTTTTCCTTTTTGATGAACTAAGCTTTTCACAACTTCTCTTCCTAATCATCATAATCAGAGAATTAATTACTTCTCTGTTAGACCACTGCAACATATTACGGGTGATTAATTATGAAGATAACCAGAAAACCCCATGTCTTGCCTGTTTGATAGGAAGAGAAGATCAACAAATGACTTCTGAACTTACACGCTACCCTCTTGCCCCATCAGTCTCTATGACCTCTCCTATGACGAAAGGCTGCAAGAATTGGGCTTGTTCAGCCTGGAGAAGAGGAGGCTCCGAGGAGACCTCATTGCAGCTTTCCAGTATCTGAAGGGGGCCTACAAGGGTGCTGGGAGAGGACTTTTTACAAGAGCCTGTAGTGATACAACAAGGGGTAACGGGTACAAAATGAATTCAGGGAGGTTTAGATTAGATATCAGGAAGAAATTTTTCACAGAGGGGGTGGTGAGGCACTGCAACAGGTTGCCCAGAGATGTTGTGGATGCCCCATCCCTGG
>NW_010223619.1:0-13383 GCF_000690775.1 Eurypyga helias | reverse complement strand
TCTGCAAGGCCAGGCTTGATGTGGCTTTGAACAACCTGGTCTAGTGCAAGGTGTCCCTGCCCATGGCAGGGGGGTTGGAACTAGATGATCTTTAAGGTCCCTTCCAACCCTAACCATTCTATGATTCTATGATCTATGTCTGCTTCTGGTTAAATCACAGCACAGAACACAGTACACTATAAAAAATACCTATAATCAGATAGTCCAGCCATAACTATGCAGGATTTAGCCTCATATATGCTTTGCAGCAAAAACCTTCCAATATATTCTGATTATACATTGTGACAGGAATGAGATATATTGAAATCTATTAGTGGCTGGACTGTTTTGTATGTACACAGAGTTATAGTTTGAAATAGAAAGGAATTATCTTCAATGTTGAGCCATTTAGTCAATATTTTTTTCCACTGCTGGACTTTCTATTGCTGCAGAACTTCCTTCTTCAGCAAAATTCTGAATTGGGTCAACATGCCCTTTCTATAATCACAGTTGTTCATCAAATTGAGAAACTTGGTCAAACCTGAAAAAACTCTTAAAACAGAAAGATCCAAAACACATGGTGGGATAGCTATCCAAATATATTGTCCAAATACTTCCACAGTCTGTGCTAATTATTATGCTCCTGAATAATCCAGAACTGGGAAAAGTTTCACTACTTCAGAAATCTTTTAAAATAATAGGAAAACTAAAGGCACACTATCCATTCCTGGGCTTGCTCCCTAAAGTCCTACAACCCATGAGGTATGTAAATCTTGCTCTAGGCTCAACCACTGATTTGCTTATCCCAAACAATGTTAAGTTTATCTTCTCTGTTTTCTTCTGTCATCACAGAATGGCATTTTATGCAATATCCAGATTTGTTTGCACAGTTGGAACTTCATAAGGAAGATAAGATTTTCAGATACCTGAGCACTTACCTTACCAAAACCCCTGTGAGGCTGTTGTCCCAAATCTGGGTTCTTCATAAGGTGTGCAATAAGCTGAACCTCACACACAGCTGAGACGTTTTCTTACATGGAGACTCCTATTGTCTTTGTTTGAGGGCAGTCTGATGCTATCAAGGTCTGATGACCTGGGGCCTAGATGTCATCCCTGGGGTTACCCCCACACTCCACACACCCCCCATTCATCATCTATACAACCCCCCTGGTTTTGAAGCCTAGAGCTTTTGTGATTGTTAACCCTTTTGACAAGAAGACTGAGGGGGGTTCATGTAGGACCAAGGAAACATTTTTAAAAAAGATTCATATACAAAAGTCCACATTATCTCCCAGACCCCAAAAGTCATGCTGTTAATAAAAATATCTTTTGGATAAAACAATGTTCCTCCTAAAAAAAAAAAATTCATTATTTAACATGAGCAATCATAAAACTTGAAGGGAGCTTTGGGAAATACGAGTTTAAGTATCTTGGAGCCAATGAGCTGAGAACATTTTATGCAGTGGCCACAAAAGTATCAACTCAGTCATATAAATTGTCTAAAATACACATTAAACAAGTGCTCTAAATAGCCATATCCAGAGCAAGAATTGCAAGTTAGCTGAATTCAGGCAGAATATGTAAGATTATGGATGAAGCACTTTGTAAGGTGTAAGAATCAATGAGTTAAGCAGTTAATGTACTGTTGGCTTCATGAATATGAAGTCTGGTCTGAAGAGGAGACCGGGAAGAAGGTGGATTAAATAAACTTGATGAAGAAAGAAATTTGCTAGGTATTATATACTCTGATGTATTGAACCATGGAAATCAATAATGTAATGCCCTGGCAAAGAAGACAACTGATAGAGTACTAGTGAAAACCTGGTCTGATTGAGTAAACATTAAAACAAGCCTTGTCAGAGAGAAATGAATGACAAGAGGTAATAACCAACAAAAAAATAAAAAGCTAAGGGAATAGTAAGGAAATACGAAGCATTATCTGGGCTGATTGTGAAACATGGCTGAGTGATAAAAGGGTCATCTGGCATGCTGAGCAGGCAGAAAGTGATCTGAGAATAGGAAGCTAATGAGTACCTTAGATCACACACAATAAGAAGATAAATGGAAGGGTGATAATACAGGCAGCTAGGGAGAGCATTAGCATAAGGAAGTGACAGTAATATGCAGTTTGGAAAGGAGACTGTAAAAATCTAAAGATAAATCTGATAATAAACAAGTACCACTATACTCAACTGGAAAGAAAAGGAAGGAAAAATCTTTGCACGTGCACAAACTTCAAAGAACTGAAGTATCTCTTGAAGATTATAATGATTCAAATTCAATACTGTAAACAGGTAAGTCAGGTGTGATTAAAGATGAAACAGGTCCTGCTATGAGCAGAATCCTTATGAGAAGCCATAATGTCAGAAAGAAGCCACAACTTGTTGGTGTCTGGGAATATTAACTACTTTGCAGATTGGGCCAGGTGTGATCTCAGCTGCTCTGCAGCCACCCCAGACATAACCCTGTTCATTATCTGTTTCAACTACAGCAGCTGAATATAAAATTGTATGCTAAAAGACCAGCTGGTTAAAACTGTTAAGTCCTTGCTATATTTTGAATGTTTGAAAGCCACTGCAGCAAATTTGCTGTGTACGAATTTTGCACAGACTATTAAAAGCAACACGCCTCACAAAACAAATCTGAAAACCATCACAACCCAACTGTCTCCACATTCCAACAAACAAATGTTGAATCTCACTCATAAAAGAAATGAGTGAATCACTTAAAAACCAAAACCAAAAAACAATGCATTGGAAATAGTCACTTAAGTCTGGATCAAACACTGAAGTTCAAGAAGTTGTCTTATGAAGTTGTTTCATTTTCTTACTTATGCATGCCACCCGAGATTGAAATTCAAGGATGACTAAATAAAACCCTCAACTACCACTCTAGTTACTATCTCATGAAATCCACACTGAATAAACCTCCGAAAAACTTATTCTTGCAAGCCAACCAGTATCTCTGTGGGATGCATCAGCACTATTGTATTTCTGGTTAGATTAGGGGAACTAACACATACAGCCGGAGGTGAAATTATCCTCCCTGCTGTCGTACTATTTATAGACAGCAGTGTGATTTAAATTCAAGCATTCCTTCTAACATTAAGTCCATTCCAGATGATTAAATTCACAAAAACTGAGAGTGAAAGATGAACTGTGTTGGCTGGAGAAGAAATCAGAAACTTTTTTTACTATGGCAAGCCACGTATTTCCTTACTGTAGTCTTGATATGCAAAGCAGAAAGGACCAGATTTCAGGAAGAATTCATGGGTTCCACAGTTCATGACCTGATCACACCCATGGGTGCTCAGAAAACTGGAGATGACATGGGCACAGGCTGCAACAATTCCATCCACTGGCCAATATGGGCCATGACTTCCATATAACTATTTAGAAATTTGGTTGCATAGAAATGCACATAAATTCAGGAGTGAAGATTTCTGACTTATCAGCACTTCTCTGAATCTCCTTCCTTTTGACAAGAAGTATAAAACCTCTGCCATTGAAATCATGGCAAAATTCCAAATAATTCTGATGGAAAGGTAAGTCAGACACTGCATGTTTGAAAGTACCCCTACAAAAATGCTTTACTAAGCTTTTTATCATTTTGTGGAACTTTGTTTAAGCATATAACCATGCAGGTAAGAACATTTTGTCATTTACAGGAAGAGTTTGATCATATGTAGCCAATGATTTGAAGAATAAAGGGAGTCACACTAAGCAGGAGAGTTACACCAGCAATAATTCTGGTCTTTATTTTCTCAAGTGTTCAGAGACTTTTGGTATGTCTCCAATACACTCTGGCACTGTTTGATATTCATCAATTACTTTTACAACAGTTGTAATTCACTCAAAGAGTTATGTCTTCTTGCATGTAGGTTGACATACTTTTGCTTTGTAGCAAACACTGACCTTAGCAAGTATAAAGAACGTTATTTCATTAAACAAATACAGGGATGTGTGAATGTGTGCATATATACCTGCTAACTTTTAAGATAAAGATGGGCTTTTGTTTCAATTTTTATTACCGTATCCAGATTGTAACCCTTTTGCAACAGGCCTTTTTAAAGAAAGTGAACCTCCTCTGCCCTGGATGAGCTTTGAATTTAAATGAAGTAAAGTAAGAGGTGGAGATTTGCAAAATGCTGGTGAGAGTAGATAAACAGGACTCCCATGCTTGTATTTTACTACCTAAAAATACAGTTCAAATTCAAAGCTACTATATTCTTTACAATCAATAGGTAGAGAGAATCAAATCACATCATAAGTAGATGTCTTAAGTCAAATGAATGGTCTCCTTGAAGTACTTAGGGCAATTACTTCAGAGACATATAATGTTTAGATTCCCCTTTGCAAAAGATTAATTTAGCCCCAGCATCCCAGGGTCCTAATCCAATGCCCTACCAAATGGATAATTCAGCATCTCCTAGTGACATTTCTTTGATTTTACAGTTAGGATAAGGTAAGGGTTTTGTAAGACTGAGTTTCCTCAGGTTGTTCCTTCAGGTACAAGCTAATTGGCTATATGTTTTATCCAATTATATTCAGCCAGTGCTGTGGTATGGAGAATCTGCACAGGCTACTATGGTTCTTGAGTGGTTACTTCACTAGACTGATAAAGGATATATCTCATGCTCAGACAGACCAATTCCATTGAACAGGCTCCAGTAAGTCTCTGCAGAAACAGAGTTTGTATATGAAGGCATTGGTATACTTTATTTTTCTCTACTTTATTAAAGCCATACTTAAGAGTGGAACATCCCAGCTGCTGGTGCACACCAGCTAATACACAGGATCATTTCCGTTTGAGTGTTACTCACCAAAGCTATTAAAAACACATTGATATCATGATAATCAGCGTTTGGGATCAGTAATGAGTCCAAGAAACAGGTGATCAATTAGAGTTTAAGGTACAAATGCCTCCCTGCATTTCAAATTACGTTTTTGGGGTTATTCTGCTGAAGGATACAGAATCAGACTGATCGTCACTATCAGAGCTGTAAGAATCTGATGATGAACAAGCAATAATGCAGGAGAAAAAAGGGCTAATGGCCAGCTCTGAGAATAGCTTTATGTGTCATTGACATGAAAACAAAAGGCTGAGAGCAATGGGCTTATGGATATTTTCCCATTTTCTACCTTGACAGAGATTGTATTGCTTTGTTTTTTTAAACGGAAATTGGGTATATTTTTCTGCTCTTAGAGTATACACAAGTATGTGTCAGACAAGGCAGAAGAGGTAAAATAATTATCTTGAGGGCAGAATTTCAGTTTAGAGGTAGCTCTCTTCCACTTTAATGACTTTCATAGAAAGTGCAGACAATAGATAGGATTTAATCATTCAGTACTGTTAGCTATATAAAAGTGATGGCGACTTCTCAAGCAGTTCACTTAATAATGAAGCATCAGAAAAAGTATTTGTATGAAAAAGAAGACAGATAAACTGATGTAGCACTGTCCTGTCACGGTTCTGATTCTGGGGGAGGGATGGTTTGTCTCAATCTCAAGAGTGAAATTAAAACACAAACAAGGTCAGACGCTGTTCACTGCAGTTTAATTATCTGTGGATATCAGCAAGCGATAGGTGAGAGGGGGAAGTAGAGGAGGAAGGAAAGGAGAAATGGAACTTCAGAGCAGGGCAGAGACCCATCAGTCCTCAATCTGGATTCAGAGGCATGCCGTCCAGAATTCTCAAATGGCATCCAGTGGTGAAGTCCCACTCAGGGTGCGGCATGGTGACCTTTTATAGTTTCATTTGGCTTGCATCAGGACCTATCTGTGTAAATTTTTCTCAGTTTGGCCTATCAACACTTGGCACAGCTTGTTGCTTAGAGCCTCCAGAGGCCTGTCACATGCACAACACCCGGCATAAAATGGCCCCAGGTTGGCTGCTTGCCACGGACAGGTTTGGGATAAATAGGATGTATGGTTTTTCTTGGTACTCAGGACATAGAGTTTTTCCTGGGACCCAGGACGTATACCCCTACTGTCATGTACGCCATGCATGCAGCAGCGAGCGAGCTTTGAGAGAAAATGTTCTTGTGTTGGTCTCCTACAAGCACTGAAAAATTCAGAAGTCTTTTACTCTCCAGAGGTAAATTCATAAAGATTGCACCTTCAGTAAACAGAGTAGTAAAGTGCTCTAGCTCGGCCAACTTTTCGCACTTGTGCTGTGAGTGACAGAAACTGACAAGATGTATTTGGCAATTAGGGATGCAATTTAAATCTTACTAGGTTTATGAGCATTTGATGTTAAATATCCTAAACACTGGCAATGCCATGTCCTTCTGTGTGATTACGTCATGAGTCTGATGGCGTCTAAGTCACCCACAGTTTACATACCTAGCCACATTTTACAGGTTTTCTCCAGCAGCGAAAGCAAAATACTGCTCATGAACCTAAGAAACACAAAAAATAGTCCAGTCTTCTAGTGACTGTAATTACTGACCTTACTTTCCTAAACTTGATAGCTAGTACTAGTCTGTTCATGCAGTGTATTTAGACTTCTGATTTTGACAGGAAAAAAAAAATAAAAAGAAAAATTGTGGATTTCCAAACACTTTTAAGCAAGAAGCCAACACTGTCAGAATTGAGTTTTTTTACATTCAGTGCCTCTAGATGTTGTACAAGGATTTTTTAAGGGGAAAGATGGAAAACAGATGTCCACAAATCAATGTATTCAAATCTGCACAATCCACCCATACATGATGGGAAAAGGACCTGGCACCCCTGCCCTTCTAAAAACCACTCCTTCTCAACTCATAGCTATGGAAGTTCTCCCCCCAAAAAAGTGGCAGATAAAGTGCATCTGAATTGTCTGTAAGACAACTCAAAGTCAGACCATCTGGCCTTTCTACATAACACAGGGACATCCCCCTGGAGTCCTACAGTTCATTTAATTTATGATTTTGGGGGCTTTCTGCCAACTTTGTTAAGACAGCACCTGGGAGCTCACTCTTGTCAGGATGGTTTGTACTTGGTATGAAAGCTGGGGTGGGACTTCTGACAAGGGCATGTAGTGACAGGACAAGGGGTAATGGCTTTAAACTGAAAGAGAGGAGATTTAGATTAGATATGACAGATATACTTCACAGAGAGGGTGGTGAGGCATTGGAACAGGTTGCTCAGAGCAGCTGTGGGTGCCCCCTCCCTGGAAGTGTTTAAGGCCAGGTTGGATGGGGCTTTGAGCAACCTGGTCTAGTGGAAAGTGTCCCAGCCCACGGGAGGGGTGTTAGCATGAGATGATCTTTAGGGTCCCCTCCAACCCAAACCATTCTATGACTCTATAATGCCCAGGACACGCTGAGACAGGCAGTGGGGACAAAGGCTGGACCTCTGGATGGGTGCTGTAGCTCTGGTGGCTGTGACAGCACAGAGGACAGGTCACAATGGGAGCTGTCTCCAGGCAGCACCACTGCAGTCTGACTTCGGCCAGCAGTGAGTGCATCACGCAGGAGGAAGGCTGGGCTGGGTGGGGAAGATGGCCAGGAGGTTTCTAACTCAGAGTGAGACCCAAGCCCCTCAGGGTAGGGCATGGTATGATCCTTGGGGCCAGGGACAGAGGTGCCTTCCACCTCCCTCAGCCCCTCTTCTATCAGTCCCCAGAGCCGGGGAGCTCCTGTCCCACTACCCCAGCCCTATGTTCCTTCCCAGAGACTCCTACTGAGCTCCCTTTTCTCACACTTCCTCCAGATCACGGTTGTGGCACTCATCTTCTTTCTGGCTGGGCTGACCACCCAGCACAATCACCACATTGATGTGGCTATCGCTGAGTGGATGTGGCAACGTGAGGAATATCTGAATCAGGAGATGACTCAGCTGCTGCAGGAGATAGAGAGGTACAGGGGTGAAGAGGAAGCATTTGCACTTTGGACCACTGTAGGAGCTCTGATCCTGCTTGCTGGCTTCTACTGGCTGATCAGGAAAATGAAGCTTGCCTCTGACAGTCACGGTGAGCAGCACAGCTCCAGCAAGGAGATGGAGGACAACGATGAGGACAAAGACCTCAATGGTGCACACAGTAATGTGAGGTCTTCGGCTGTGTCCACTCCTCCTTAATGTCTGCCGAGTGCTCTGCAAGAAGTCTTTCATGCCACAGATGCACCCGGCCATTGGGATGGACAGCCCCTATGAGGCCTGACACGTTCACGAGAACAACATCTTTTATCGCCTGCTTGTGTTCCTGCAGCCACCCCCAGGGGATGCACCCGGCCATTGGGATGGACAGCCCCTATGAGGCCTGACACGTTCACGAGAACAACATCTTTTATCGCCGTCTTGGTTCCCTGCAGCCACCCCCAGGGCACTCTTTCAGCCTGGAGCTGAACAAACACCACAGGGCAGCTATCAGCAAGGCACTCCAGAGTCTGTGTGGTGCTGGAGTGCACGTGTGCGAGGGAGTCGATTCTGGGGAATATTTTGTGCTTCCTCCACCACCCTGACGACACATTGCCGAGGGATCAGAACTCGACTCTCCTACACACCCTCTGCACATGCTCCTACTTAGATGCGGAGAAAGTCACCTCCTGGGTCCAACTGATGGTGCAATCAGCCTGGTTGCTTCTGCCTCAGTCACACCACTGCCAGCTAAAAGGTCCTGCCCTCCTCCAAGTCCTGCAGGTTCCAGCTGACAACAACCCCCAAGGTGAACATTTGCATGGAGATGATGTTAGCAGTGCAGCAAGGCAGCTCTACCGTTGCCCTGAGCAGAGAGTAGGCAAAGGAGAGCTGTACAAGCAGCACCCTGTGGCCGGAAGGCTGTACTGTTGAGATGCCGCTTTGCAGACTCATGGCATGGCACAGCCAACAGGACAATCTCCACCTCAGGGGTCTACAGCTCTGCGCCCATATCCTGGTGGTGTTATTTTCGCTTTTCCACCCATGCCTGTAACCGTGAGGACCTGCTTTCCTCTCAGACTGATGGGTCCCAGGGGACAATTTCAGACAGTGAGAGAGAGAATCTGCTCAGGGCAGAGACTGCCTGGAGAGTCTGGCTCTCCTACCAGACCTGAAACAAATCAGACCGTCAGGATGCTGCGGACCAAGGGTTGTATTCAACACTAATGACTCCTTCTTTCCTTTCTTTCTTTGTCTCTTTCTTTTTCCCTTGCATCTGCAAACTTGTTATTGGGCAAATAAAGTTTCTTGGCGTTTGACTCTGTTTTAATTCTTAATTCTGTTCCCAAGAATACAGGCAGAACCTTGCCCTGGTTTCTTGAACAGCGTGCGACAAATGGTCCAGCTGAAGATGCCAGTGCATGGGACCATCCATCCTGTTGGACAGAGTTCATCTCCTCTGGGACATTTACATGACACAAGGATGACAATAAGTTAACTTACTTTAACCAACCCTCTGTCTGTGTCTGTCAAATGAAAACACATGCAATACCATCTGAAGACCAGAAAGCATGTCCTGACTCTGAGGGTGCTCACACAGGCTGCCTGGGGAGGTTGTGCAGTTTCCAATCTTCAAAATTCATCTGTACACAGTGCTGGGCAGCCCACCTATTCAGACATTTGGCTGCTTTTTTTTGATGGGAATAGGATATGATACTGGCCACCTCAGCAAATCCAGCCTTCAGTTAAGAGTAGGATTGCTGAATATCACACTGGAGGTTGTCCCCTAGGACATACATTTTGCACAAGATAAATGCCATCAGGACACTGGATAATTTTCACATTTTAAAACCCAACAAAAAACGCTGGCCTGACTGGAGGCACTAGGTGTCAGGTGCATGCAGAATCAGGCCTTGTTCCCCTTGTTACAGGCCATGGATAAAATTCCTTAAATTCCTTAATCTGCAGTGCAGTGTGAAAGCTTTCATTAGTATTGTATCTTGTGAGCGAGCAGGACTATCATTGTATAGTGAGCTGCTCAATCAGCTATGGGTCAATTTATCACTTTAGGGTTTATACTCTCTGAATTACCACTTATTGACATTATCAGCTTGATCTCTGATGGCCGTAATGTAAACTTTGATGCTGCACTGTAGATGCCTACTGTGAAGATGGCCTACTTTGAAGATGGCAATCTTCAAAGCCAATGCTGATCCATGCCTCAGTTCTACCTCATATGCTGTACATAGCACCATCAGTTAATGCCTTTATCCTGTTGCAATGCCGTGAACTGCACCAACACTAGTTATTATTACACTGATTGTGCTTTCTGAAGTTATACTAAAAAACACAAACCTATGCAACACTGCATTTATAGCTGGTTCTTCCCTTCCATACAATAGTAAAGACTTTACAAAAATATGTTTGTGAAACAGAGGCCGAATAAGAAAACTGAGAAAATGGAAAAACTGCAATTAATACATCCCATGCCCCTTCCATTGCTAAAAAATATCATTTAAAAATAATTAAAACATAAAAGCACACATAATTATATAAGCATACCCAATTACTAGGACAAAACTCGTGTCTACAATGGGACATTGCAAAGCAAGCCTTATAAATGCACAGCCTGATGTTGGAAGTACCAAAGCACTCATCTGAATAAAAACCTAAGAACAGAAGCTATCAGTTGATGGCATGCATATACCTGTCATTCAAATCAAGATGTGAAACTGGGAATCAACAAAGTAAGTACAAAAGTCCTCATGAACCAACATGAAATTCATGATTATGTTATCCCTGTTAGCGCAGAACTGTTATAACATGTAAAGGAACGACTGTCTTCTACTAGAGGATTGATTTTTTTCTGACAAACACAGAGAAAACATGATGCAATCTAAAATCTACAGTTTAATGATATAGTGACAGGGAAAACCATTTTGCTTATTATAGGATTCCAGATGAAATAAGAATTCCAGGCAGATATTGGCCTACTATTCATTAATAACTCATTTTGACAGGACTTGCTGATATATGGGTTGAAGCACACCATGCCAACCCATCACTACGCAAAATCGATGGGTCTAGCAGGACAAACAACCCAGCTTTAAGAATTTACAACACTGTATGTTTTGATTCTGGATTCTCTAGCTGCTGATGTGTTTCTTGCAGTGGGGTAGAATGGATGTTCTCAGTTTGCTGAACTGTAAAATTAAATAGATTAATTTTTCATACACACATACCATAGAGATATCAAAACTTGAAATTTTTTGCTTGTACTGTGGAATCTTATTACATTTAGTAGATTTAAATATTGCATTACTATATAATATCTAAATACTAAGGTTGTTAAAGATCTTTTTTAAATGCTGCAAAATTTTAAGCTCTTTACCATTCATAATTCATAATCTTTAAGCTATTAAAATTTAAGCTCACAACACTTTTCTTAAAAAAACCCAAACCCAACAAACAAAACAAACCACAAAACAAACAAACAAAACCTCACACACCACAAACCACCCCACACATTCTTTGTAAAGTACTGGTTTTGGAAAAGACATTTCACAGAAGTTTGGGATACAGTGAAGTGAAAATATTACGGTATTAGAAAAGGAGATGGAGCAGGAAAGATCCCTTAATGCCTCTCTCTCCCAGTAAAAGTCTCAATTACTTTCAAATGTTTCAACAGCATATACACCTTCCATAATTCCATTTCCAGAGGTAACATTTATATTGAAGAGTTGAAAAAATTTCTATTTCCATAAGACTTCATAATCTAAGAGGAACTATAATTTTATTGTCAAGGTAGCTGTAGAGTATACAGTGCATCAAGAATAAAATATAAGGTTAAAGATAGTATTTCCTCAGGCTGTTAAAAAACAGAAAATGGATTAAGAGTCTCAGCTATTCCTACAAGGTAAGGCAGGACATATGACCAATTTGTCTTATCTTACCCTTATTTTACACTTTTAGCAGATCAACATCTTCCTCAAATACTGGTTTCGGTTGTGATAAGGATTTCCTCAATGTCACAGAATCGTTTATCTAAACCATTATCAGAAAGCTCAGTGTTCCCATAGTGTTGGATTGCAGCACTAAGAAAACTGTCTGTTATAATACAGCTGGATATTCACAGAAGACTCGGATCACCAGTTTTTCCTCCTCCATATTTTCCCACCATGTTTTTATGTGACACTGAATAGTTCTATTACGGTCTTTTCATGTATTATTTACAGATTTTATGTATCACAGGTGGGGGGAAGAAAATATATACATATATATTCCCTTTTAAATATTAATCTATAGCATTACATTTTGTCATTAGTAAACTAGCTGTAGACATCTGTTTCTCTGACTTCCCTGGATATCAGTTTGGTTTATTCCTAGAAGCAAATAGCCCAAACAACAGAGGAGATGTGAAATTATTTTTTACCATGGAATAATACTGAAGACACCTGAAAACAATGAAGCATGTATATAAGCCCTTATGTATGACTCACATATGTCTTGGCTCACATCTAGCTTAAAATGGTGGAATTACTTATAGGCTTTTAATCAAAGCATAGAAGATACTACTCAGTTTGACATAAGAAACTGGCACTAACTCATCTGTCTCGCTCTTAGAATGGGCCCCCCCAATGAGAGAAACAACTTAAAACATCATTGCCAGTGCAGTGAGTGCAAAAGCCTTCATCCAATAAGAAGAAAATGGAGACAAATGAAAGATCTAAATAGCCTGCAGATGGCTGTAACTTACAGTCACTGCTGATCTTTTGATGCTACTTCTGTCACATGTATGCTCTAACCCATTCATTTTACTAAACAGCACTAAATACTCCTTCCTGTAATACTCCTGAAAAAGTTTCCTTGAATATAGTGAAATAGAATAAAGTCCACCTTCCTTGGAGGATGCAAACATACTACAAACTGAATAGATTTATGCAAAAAGATTTGTGTTTGAATAGCGCTCAGTATCAAAAAACTGTGTAAAAGGATTTTAAGGATACAAACTGGAACAGTAAAAATCTGCACAAAAGTTCACTGGTCATCTACTTCATGCTTCTGATACAAAGCAGCTATAAAATAGTTACTTGGGAATGCCAAGCAACATACAGAGTTTGAAAAGAAACCTTAAAAACTCCAGAGATAGATACATCAGTAGTAACTCCAACACTGCTATCCAACTGCTGTCACTGGCAGAAACCCACAAGAAATACAGGTCTCTGCATGGAGGTCAATACATCATTCAGTCTGATGCTATGCAAAAATATATATAGGCGGTCTATGGTTTGCTAGCATGCCTTGTAAGCAGCTAAATTTTATAAGCATACAAGATACTCCCTTGATTTTCTGGTGCATGATCTGTACATTAGGGATGTTTATATAACCTGGCAGTCAGATACCAATATACAACCAGACAGAGGAATAATATGAGAAGTAAGGAGTTTTCTCCCCCTCGATTTTTTGGTCTTAACTTCCCTGAAGAAAGATGGAAAGTAACAGTGATGTAAGTTTATCAGTGATCCTATTGCTTTTTGTTCTCTCCAGTCATAGAATCATAGAATGG
>NW_010223618.1:16498-28103 GCF_000690775.1 Eurypyga helias | reverse complement strand
GCCCCCCGTTTCCAGCTCCAGGCCGGCCGCCCCGGCAGCGCACATCACGCCCGGCGCACAGCTCGGACAGCGCTGGGCTCGTGGGCCGGGCACGCCAGGTCCTCAGGGTACTTCAGGCCGTTGATGCCTGCTGGGACGGTACAAAAACTGACCTTCCCTCAGCTGGGTTTGTACTGCAGAAATGGGGGCTGTTTTGGCTGCTTGGTCTGGCACGAAGGAAAAGCTAGTAGTACTGCAAAAAAATTCAGCCTTCTGTTAGCTCCAGAAAGGTCAGTGAAGAGTTTTGGTTCGATTTGCCATTATTACCTACGCAACAGCTGCTTTACGTAGTGTTTCATTAGGTACGCTTCCGTAATGGTGCTGAAATATAATCTTTGCAACCCCCCGACGCAAAGTGCCTGTAGCAGATGTGCGTCTTGAAGAAATAAGCGTATAAAGAAGTAGCAAAGCGAGGCAAGAGGATACAATGGTTTGGAAAATACATGTCTCTTGAGTTCGAGGGAGTAAATTACAGCCAGCTTCAGTTAAGTTTAGTGAATTGTGAACAGCAACCAGATGGAGGTTGTGCCCTGTCAAACTGTCCCTTCTACAGGGGCAACAACCTCAGGAAAAGCAACAGTGCAAGCACCTGAGGGCACTAACTGCTTTCAGCTTTTATCACTTCACCTACCAGCATTCAAAAATCTATGCTTTTATTGTAGTTTACTTACATTTATTCATGTTAATAATAAACTGCAGACATTAAAGCTACAGTTAGAGCAGGCAGGAAAAGTCCACCAAAAGCTAATATCAAAAGTATTGTTTCATTAGATGAAAATGGCTTGCAGAAATGTGTTATGTGGGAAAAAAAAGACCCAAAGCCAACAAAGAATTTGAAGAATTCATCTTGGAGTCATTGGCTGTCTAGTAAGACTTGCCATAGAAGCTGATAGTGCAGATTCAAGTCACTGTAATAGTAAGTTTAGTTTTGAGCCTGCTTCTTCAAGACACTGAAATCAGAATTATCTGTTGACATCTAAAATTACTTCTCCAATTAAAAAAAAAAATTGATAAAAAGCGTCTTGTCAAGCCTAGCAGGCAGTTGGTATTCTCTGTTTTAAGATAATTTTGTAAAATCAGAAGCAGCTGGCATTCGGGTGCCTGTTCTTTTCTTTCTTGTAGTGTTTTAAATGGTCCGATTTCTTCTTTCCCTTGCTTAACTAAACAATTAAAACGTGATTTTTCTATGGAAAGTACATTTGTGGGGTTTTCTAGCCAATGTTTGAAGCAAAATTTATGTTTTAGGCTTTTCTGATGATTAAAAGCATTAAGCTATACTAGTAATAAATAACTTGGAAGTCTAACAAAACAGGCTTGAATTCTAGTCTCTATTGCTATTTTGATTTTTTTTTTTTAAATTCCTGACTTGGTCCTCAGATACAGACATGGTCTTTGCTAATACATCAAGTGGAGAGAGCCATATTGACAATAGGAAAAAACACCTCTGTTTTTGTTTTAAGTTCACAGGAGTTGTACAAGTGTATCTCAGGGTGGACTATCAGCTTCTGTAGAGTGAAAAGCCAGGCAGGCATTACCACAGGGGACATGGCAATACCTGGAGCTATCTCTTTAGCCATGGCTGCTTTCACTTACCTTATAGTATTTCAAATTAAAGAGCAGTTGGACCCGATATGGCTGAGAAACCAGGTGTCCTGGGTTAACTGCACTTGGAAAGCTCACCCCTGTGTTACAGGTGCAGTAAATCCTAATGTAGGGATGTTGGACCCTAGTAGTGCGCAAGTTGCACAGCTGATGTACGTGTGTGGATATTAAGCATACAGGATTTACTGCATGCACGCAGACTGCTGGCCCCGTGCTTACTCAGCTCTGACACACCTGAGACACATCAGATTTGCTGGGAATTGAAGGACAGCTGAACTAGGAAAGGCTTGAAAGCTGTTTGTTTAGGAATTCCCTGTAAACGAGACTACAGTCAAGTACACTGTGCTCAGAGGCAGTGAATCATTCACCAGCTGGGTAGTCTACAACAAAAGTGGTGAAGCTGGTAGACATTCAGTTACACAAACAACCTGGCTGTTTAGAGCTAAATAAAAATCAAATATGCTGTAACAGCTGGACCACGCTGGAGTATTTCACTTACCCTCAACCTGGAGAGGAGTTGTGGAGGGAATCAGAATATATTGCCTGCAAAGTAATTTTTGGTAGATTGCTTTTTACTGTTTAAATGAAAAATGTTAACATTCTGTCTATTTGAACGTGTTCCCAGCCTCTTCTGCAACACTTTGACCATTCTGTAATGTAACCTTTCCCAGAATGTACAGCTATTCAGCGTTCCCATGAGCATCACTCCTCAAGCAGCAGGAAGAAATGTAGGTGAAAAGGTGTGGATTCTCTCAGAATGATGTGAACCGGGGCCAACTTCACGGAACTCACTAGAGTCCCCTCTGTATCAAACTTGGGTAAGACACAGGAAAAGAAGATCGTAGAAAAAGAATGCCGTGCTGACCCTAAGAAAATGTCATTTTAAGATCTGCAACAGTAGGTTTTGACGCTGGAAACAGATGGTCTGTTCCTATGCTGTTTAGGTATTTCTGTGCTTTGTCACTACAAAAAGCGATCCTATGCCTAATCCTGAAGCGTCAGAAGGTGTCTCCTTGTCTGTCAGATGTCCCTACTTGCTAGCCGAAGGTACTGTAAAGAATGTCCCCGTCTTGGGGTGCGTGTGTGCTGTTGCACACACAGAAATGGAGTCTCTGCTATCAGAAATGTCAGATGAAGAAAGATAAATCCGTTGATGTTTTATCTTTTTATTAAAGCATTGTGACAGCAGCTGTGTCGAGGTTGGAGGGGCACGTTTCAGAGGAAGATAAACTGTTTGCAGGTGTTGGGGTACCAACTGCAGTTTAGTTTCAGACATGAAATCCCTAAAGGCTATCCCAAATATTGCACGAAGCTTGTGTGGTGATACCCTGACAGCGGGGTATGATGCTGTATTAGTGCAGTAGGTTGATGTTTATGAAGCGCTGCTGTCTGCTGGTTGTTCACGTGCGGTAAGTGAGTACACGTGAACTTTCAGGAATGTTTCTTACTGGCTCAGCCCAAATATGAGCCATAGCTGTGAGGTTTTAGCACATGATCCCAGCACAGCGTTTAATTCTTCTAGTGAATGTGGCTTAGGATCAGCACTTGCCTGAGTCTATGGACTGTGGTACCTGTAACAGCATGAGGAACGAGTGCTCTGGCATCATAGCCAGGATGCTAAGGAATCAGATCCTTTTTCTGCTAGGATTTCTATGTAACCTTAATGAACTCAGCCTCCCTGTGCTTTAATTTCCACCTGTTAAAACAGTGGAAGTACTGTAATCCACCTCACAGGGCTATCTGAAGATAAATCTCTTGCGGCTCGTTACCCAAGCACAAGATCCAAAGTCTTTCTAGGAGGCCAGATTGATGCAAATAATTTCTTTGATGTGGTCCTGATCAGTATGGTCAGAATGCAGAGGTCTGTATTTCGTGCTAAAGTGTTCATAACTAGGACTTGAATTGAGAGCCAGTTGCTCAGACTCCTGGGCTGTGGAAGACCACTCAGTGTTAAATTCAGTAGCAGTGCCAATCGCCCATGTACCATAACCTTTATCTTCGCCCTACGCTTCCCAGCAGGCTGTGTAGGGAGAGACTTTCAGACGAGATGAGCTTGCCTTACCACCAGCCTAAACAGTATGCAGGAATGTGTGGTCACTCGGCTGATGCATCGTGTGCGTTACGCCTGGAACGAGGGCAGGAACGTAAAAAGGCAAGCCGCCAGAAATAATGGGCAAGCTGTAGTATCCCTTCAAAGGAAAAATGCCAGAGGTGCAGCAGTACTTTCGGTGAGTCAAAGCAAAGATCACATGAGAGGAAGATGAGCAGCACTGCGGATTAATGGCTTGGCTTTCCTGAGAGGTCAGAATTGCAGTTTTGTAAACCACCACCACAAATTGTGCAATGATAATTCCACTGGACACGACGGGATGAGATACCTTGCATAACCCAGCTAGCCACACTGTAAATATTTTCCCAGTGGGCTGTAGCTGGCTCGAGCTATCTGCATGTTTCTATCTCCATTTCATCCTCCCACAGTCTTGAACTTGTGGCTATTTTTAACAACTTTTATTCCAAAAAAAGGACTCATTTTTAATTGGAGAATTAATTTTTGTTGAATAACTGTTTATGGCTGGGACTGAGCTGTAAGAAAAGAAAATTTTGAACTCAATCTGCCCTATGTTTCGTTGGAAATGTTCACAATATGGCTTTGTAGGCACAGTGCTGGCCCGGGGCACAGGGTGTCTGGATTCCTTTCAAACCCTTGCCACTTCCATAGGTAAAATTGGCTGAGTTACTTTGCCACCCTTTGCTCCAGTCACCCTTCATTTCAAAGGGGGACAGAGACAGTTGATCATATTTATGTATTCGTGGGAGAAAGTACAATTCAATATTGATACATAACAAGGCTATCAACTAATTATTCTTATTAATTATTAGACAGGTTCATTATTTGTGTCATTATTAAACTTGAAGAGAAACGTTTTGAGGATAACTTAAATGGTATCTTAAATAAGATCAGGGCACTGAAGGCAAATGATCATTTTAAGGCAGTAATTAGCATGGCTTTCACCGGATTCTTACCGTAACTATTTGAGACTTTCTAGCGTTAGGAGAGGCAGACAACCCAGTGCCCTCTGGATATGCCACTTTCATTATCTCCACATAATAAAGGTTGTGCAGTTATCGTGTATGAAACTGGTTTATTTTTGAGAGACCTGCTTTGAATGTCTCGGTGATTCTGTGCCACAAAACAAAATACGGGAGTTTTTGTGATTGTTAAGGATGCAAAGCCATAGAAACTGAAGCCTAGTAGGAGATGAACGGGATGTGGCTGTGTTAGTGCTATGGGCTGAGAGTTATTTTTCCTTCTAAATGCGTCTGGATTTATGTATCTCAAAGCAAGCTGCTACAGAAATGTCACAGAAACTGTTGTCCCTGATGAGAATCAGTGAGAAATTTTTCATTTATATGATGCTTCTAAAGTATATTAGCATCTTTTTTACCTAAACATGGGCATAGAGGTATAAGGATGGAACAGGTTTCCCAGAGAAGCTGTGGATGCCCCATCCCTGGAAGTGTTCAAGGCCAGGCTGGATGAGGCTTGGAGCAACCTGGTCTAGTGGAAGGTGTCCCTGCCCATGGCAGGGGGTTGGAACTGGATGGTCTTTAAGGTCCCTTCCAGCCCAAACCATTCTATGATTCTGTGATAATCTTCAAGTCACAGGCCTTAAACCACACAAGACCCTATGAGTTGCTGAATGAACTGTAAAGTGGACACTATTCTACCAGCTTTCTGCTGTTCAGACAGCAGCAGGATGTCAGTCATGTCTAGTTAACTGGGAGCATGTGTACCTGAAAAGACAACTCTGCGCTGACTCTGCACAAGTCAGGCTGTGGTGCAGTGGTGCAGGGAGATTTCACTGCTTCCAGGCAGCAGCTCAGCCTTCTGTGTGCCTGAGAACTGTGTGTGGATTGAAAGGTCTGGGCTTACTGGACTAGGGACTCCATGCTGTGCCTTGCAATGCTTACCCTTCAGGCATTTTTGTAAAGCCACTCAGATACCTGATCTGAAAAAAAAAAAGGAGATTAGCTATGAGAACTGTGTGTGGATTGAAAGGTCTGGGCTTACTGGACTAGGGACTCCATGCTGTGCCTTACCCTTCAGGCATTTTTGTAAAACCACTCAGATGATACCTGATCTGAAAAAAAAAAGATTAGCTACTATAGCTGCGCAGTCGTTTTCTACAGTGAGGATGTAGATAGCGATAAAAGGTCACAGCAGAGAAAGGAGCTGCTCAGCTGGCCTGAGGAATGCCTAGAGTTGCTTTAATCACCGAGAGATGTTGATCGTGGTTCTAGACTACTTGCCTCAGGAGGTGGTAAATACGCCGTCCTGGACAGTCTCTGATACGGTGTCAGGAACGTGCAGAACAAGTCTCTGCTACACAGTCATTACAAAAATTGCCTCGCACCAACACAGAACACCGAACGGGTGCACACAGCTTTCTGCCTCATTTACTAATGAATTTCAGGGAAAGGCCAGAGAGAAGGGATGAGAGAGGTTGAGGAGAAAGCGTTAGGAACACATCTCTGCTCCAGAGGTGAGCAAGCGAGAATGTCAGGGGAGAGATAGGACCATCACAGAAAGGCAGGGTAAAGGCAGTTGGTCTAGGAAGAGGGAAAGCATGATCAGACAGCGTTGGGAGGATTTGGATGCTGGAATGAATGTGCCAGGTTCCTTGGAAGAGTGGGTGGTGGCTTGGCGCAACACCTGCTGCAGTCAGGAGCATTAAAGGCCCCCAAAACATTATACACAGATATTGAGGGAGGTGGGAAACGGAAGACCATGCGTGGGGTGTAAAAGACGGTAAGAGCAGATTGATGTAGTAATGTGATCCACACTAAACTACTCCAGATGTTGACTAGGACTCAAGACGCAGACATTGAAGGATACATGACTTAAATTACATGAACCCCATCAGCGTGAATGTGGCTATCCGCATACTTTAAATGATCATGTGCGTTGATGTGTCAATAATAAAGGTGTTAATATGTGCAGACTTTGAGCGGTAACTGATAGTAGTAATGTCATTAGTGGCACAACTGACGTTCTGCATGTTCTTGTATATGTGTATCACATACATACACACTTAACTGGTCACATATTACTTCAGAAGAGATTTCAGTGAAACTAAACTATGGTGATGAAGAAAATAGTCACTGTTGATCTCAATCCTGACAGTTCCTCTGTCAAGCTGTTCTGCTTTATATTCTGCCTGCGTGTGAGCACATACCCGTGATGGTTGTCAAGGCTGGACTGTTCTCAGAGTCCAGTACTGTGAGTCATATTACCTGAGCCTGCAAACATACACCCCGAAGAGTGATGAGAAAGCCTTTATTTGGGACACTAAGAAGCTGGCTCACGTGCTTCTCACAAACATGCCTGCTGCTTATTTTTAATGCCTGGTGCAATCCTGGCATAAGGACTACCTTCATTCTACGTGAGACACGAAATAGCGACAATATGTAGGCAACCTGCTTGTAAGAACACAGTTCGTACAGATTAGAATCAATGCAAAATCCTCCTTCCTTCTCTTTGGTCAACATCTTTGGAGCAGGTGGTACCTGGCACATGTTACCTGTGAACTTGAGCTACCACAGTACTGCCACCCCACACTGTCCTCAGCTGAGCATGCCTCACACTCTCTCAAGACAAAGGAGGTAGCACCATATACAATTTATCATACCACCGGAGTGCTGCTTCTCAGTCTTCAGAGGAAGCTTTGAGTTTGTGGTTGTCTAAAATTTGTCTACTGAGCTGCTTCCTAGTCACCCATTTGATTCCTAGGGGTGTGATGGAGAAGGAAGTATTTTAACGGACTATTTCCTCTTTTGTAATTGTACAGTCCAGGATGACAACCTCTATGGGGTGAGTATCCTGGATACCTACCAATTGCTGCTGCTGCAGCTCCTGTGAGGAAAAGCAGCTGCTGGTTTCTAGCAGAATACTCAGCAGTGGGAAGGCACAGTGGTTGGAAGAACCTGAAAAGGCGGAAGTGCGGTGTCACGTGCCTTGAGGAGCATAGTTAGGCAAAGCATCAGAGTGTCATTCCTACAGCTCCCAGTGCAACCAGTACAAGTTGCAGGTGGGGATCATGGTCTAGCTGCTCGGTGAACACAAGGCTAAGTACATCCCCCCCGACGATTATTCCAGACACTGGTGCAGTAGCAGGCATGTACTGCTGAAGGGGAGAGGGATGTTTTCTTGCACAAGTGTTCGAACAACATTTATTATTATGTAAACGGAGTGCAGACAGACACCTGAGAAAGTGCAGCCTAGGCTTTCCCCGTGTTTTGTTAAGGCTTCTCGCGTGAGTGGCAGCAGCCACTGTAGTATTCCTCAGGACATGTCTTCTTTCTGACCCTGCCTGTTGCTCCTTGTGCAAAGTGCACTCCCTGAAGGCTGGCGGGGCGCAGGAAGGGAGAAACCAAGCTCTTCCTCTATTCTTACCACAAAAAGTCTGTTCAGCAGACAGAGATGTGAGCAATGCCTACATGGACAGCGTAAGGCACAGGGAGAACAACCCTCGGGTACCCAAGAGTGACTACACAAAACTGGCTGAACCTTCTCTGTGTTTCAGACACCACGACTGGTTCTGTGAGAACAGCGGTGTTAATTCACAGCGGCTGGATCGTGCCCGGGTGTCTGTAACGGAGGCTGACAAACCACGTTACTACTGTGCCTTTCTGTATGCTAGGCTCCAAGGCCACTCTGCCCTGCAAGTTCTGAAGTGATAACACAAATGGAAGAGCAGGGTCTTTTAGTGGCACTTGCAGTACTTGGAAACGTGGCAGTTTATCTTTCAGCTGCCAGCGTGTTGACTATGGAAAAGTTCAGAGATTTTTGGTTCCAGACCACCTCCATCCCCATACTGATCCTAATACTTACAGATAGCGATATGGTTCTCCAGACAGTCGGAAGGCGTGTGATGCTGTATCAGCTGGCATGTGGCGGTGTCATGATTCTGGATGTATCATCAGCTGCATCATGAAAGCACCCGTGAATAGTTCAGATGTAACGTGTTTTCTGCAAACGGCTGAACTCATCTCCTGTGGGTGGACCTGTAATGAGGAGAGACGTCACAATCTTTCAAGGGTATGTCATGTGTCCAGGTGTAATATGACTTATCTTAACCAGCCTCATTAATTAGGCTGGCAAATACCTCTGTATGTTTTTCTGACATGGTAAGCTATACCTTCAGTAGCAAGCATACCGGTTTACTAAATATAATTTGGAACCTTCGGAATATAGTAACCTCATATTATACCTCATTACCTTTATTATCATAGTTTAGGTACTGAGTGCTAAAAAAGCAAAGGTTCTGGGTAAAAAAAAAAAAAAAGGAAGCCAACAATACTGAAGGACTGCAATTTAAATGCTTGATCCTGACTCTTTTCTCACTATTTTCTGTGGGGCTGATCATATGAATTAGGGATGTAGGCTCAGTTTCTAGTCAATACAAATCAGATGTACTGCAGGAGAGTGAGTATTGTTCTGAAGCTTAAGCATATGGATGGCAAACAGAAATCTTAATTTCTAATCCCAGTTTTGCTCTAATTTACTTGATGTCCCCACTGAAGTTCTTAAACATCCTCTTTCCGTACTTACGCAGAGAATGTCTTCATCTTAGCATCTTGGGGTCTTTATGATGGATTTACTAAAACCTCCTCCCTTATGGCAGCCTCTTCTGTACTAAATGTGAGAGTACTTACCATGTGTCCAGTGCTGTGTTCTTCCCACCACAAACTCCCTCTCCCAATACTTCATACTTGTTCAACCTCCAGGTACACAGCAGAGCAATAATGACTTTGTGAGGCTCTTG
Source organism: Eurypyga helias (assembly GCF_000690775.1). Lineage (NCBI taxonomy): Eukaryota > Metazoa > Chordata > Aves > Eurypygiformes > Eurypygidae > Eurypyga > Eurypyga helias. The sequence continues at coordinate 18,636 of NW_010223618.1, read as the reverse complement.
TAACTTACCCCTCTTATTTTTCTTGTGTTGCATGTTCAGGACACCTGCCACCAGGACGTCTATGTGTGACCACCTAGTGAGGTGGACAGTACAAATCCGCTCAGGGAACACCGGGTGCCCACGCATCTAGTACTGTTTGTGTAAGACAGGAAGGGGGCATCAGAGTAACAGGAGACATTAAGGCATAGGAGAGCTACTTTTATAACTTAGGAAAACCGAGCAAAAACTTGCTTTTAGTTGAGAAGCAGCTGCAATGAGCACATAATTAAGATCTTCTGTGGGAATGATTTAGAGGAAATTAAATTTGTTTGTATCAGGCAGTGACACAGTGAGGACCACTGGTAGAGAAAGAGGCTGTTAAAAATAAGGTATTGCCCAAGAAGTTCTGCAAGAAAGCTTGGGAATTTCCGATCTAGTACTACAAGCTATTCTGGTCATGTCCAGTACCTTGTGTGGCTCGTGCAGGAAGTCATTCCAGGAGCAGAAGGCAAGGTGTCTGAGTCTGCTTGTGTTCAGATGTCATCTGGACCCACTGTGTTAAGCCTCAGAAATCTCTTTTTCTCACAGATGAGCCTTTCTTGTGCTTGCATTGAAGGACCCTCAATGAGGGTCTGAGCAAACGAAGATGAAAATACATTTGTGAGAAATTTTCACATCCCCATCCACCATCTCCCTGGACTGTGGCCTATCCCCTTACACACTGGATGAGAATGATGGGTTCTCCTCCCCCACCCGTCCTTTCTATGGATGCTGCAGACTAGAAAAGTCTTGACGCCACAGGAGGAGGGAAAACTTCAGGAGTGCATCCCAGGAGTCTTCAGCTTCTTTGCCTCGGTCCCAGGCAAACAGAGTGCTGGAGGCACCGGCTGGCTTAGTGAGGCAGTTGTGAGCAGGCTGGGATTTAGTATGTGGGTCTAGGGCACTACAGGTAATGCTTTTTCATGAGATTTGTATTAATTTTTTGTTCTCCTGTTCTTAAAAATCATGGTCAAGAGTTCCTCAAACTGACTGTCTTGAATTGCACTGAATAGCCATAATACATACAGCTTGGGTCATCGCTGAAGATGTTCTACACATCATGGAAGATGCTGTACGCAGCCAAGTGTTAAAGAGCAGGTAGAAATCAGGATAAACTCAGCCGTCACTGAATCACTTTGCTCTTCCTGTTGGATTTGAATGTTATGAAATTATGTTTTACAAAGTGACTCCTAACTTTAGGTTTGAGTAAAGACCCTTTCAGACTAGCTACACCCCTACCCCGCCGATTCAGAAATGGATCAAGGAAGAGTGGTTTGTCTCTACGTGCTTCTTGAAAGAATTATAGCATTATAACTAATCTCAGTTGATCCATCGGTGGTGACCTACATGAAAATATTTTTAGCAGTAGGCTCAATAAACTGCTTAAGAAGGCATCCATGAAAAGTTTGGGGTTTTTTTCTGGATTTTAAATTTTCCATGGGGCAGACAGCCCTTGGAGAGAATTGATACCAAGGGCTGGCTTTCACACCTTACCCACTGCTAACAGGTATTTTCTATGAAGAGAACAGATTGCTTGCACCTAACAAAAGGAGAAATTCCCATGTTTATCAGTGTTTCCACTTTGAAAAGCCTTTTGGGCAGATTAATGGGAACAGAGCTGCTGCACGTGCTGGAGGAAGGCTGGAGTGCTGCCTGGTGTTACAGCAACAGGGCAAGTGGTCTGCTGCCTTCCAAAGGCTAAAAGGCAAAGGAAAAGGGCAAGGAAGAGGGGCATTCAAGGACGCACAGAAGCACAAGTGGTAGCAGTCCTAATGCCAAGAAGATGGTAGTCCTGCTAATGTAAACCCAGCTGGTGTCACCTTCTCTTCTAGCAGCTGTTGTGATGAATCACTGAAAAGAGCAGCCGATGGCTCCCCAGCCCCTGCTGCAGCTTGCACAGCTACCTGGGGTCGTGAGAACTCCCCCTGCTTTCTTACACCGGGCTTCCTAAGCCCAGAGGGCAGAGCCAAGCGTCTACAGAACAGTGCTCCCAAGTCTGACGATCTTGTCTTTCTCGCTGACCTTCACCCCGTCCCTTGTCTAACTTTGTCTAGCTGGACATGCCCCAAGGCCGGCTTCCCTGCTCCTTTCCGCCCAAGGCCGGCTTCCCTGCTCCTTAC
>NW_010223618.1:8248-16475 GCF_000690775.1 Eurypyga helias | reverse complement strand
ACACGCACCAATACGCCTCAGCTATCTGACTTGAGAGTGCACAGCTGTCAAGTACCTACAACGATAGCAATAGAAAGGGGAACCTTTACTTCAGTCGTTCCCAATTATAAACTTAATTACGTTAAACATACCTCAGCCTCAGTAACTACTGGATGTGAAATGCAGCACCCATTAAAGGGGTGCCTGCAGAGCGTTGGGGATGGAAAGACTTGCTGCAGGCTGCAGTATGGTCTCCTATACGCTGGTCTGTAGCAAAGGTGGTGGTCTGAGATTTGCCAAAATTGGCTGAACAGCTCAGGAACAGCCAGTGGGCACAGACTGAGACCGACTGTATTCACCTTTGTGGCAGCTAACTATGACTGAACCTTGGTAATTTCCAGAGACTGCAGCCTGCTCTTTGGGGCCAGGATTTCCATCGCCCCATGCAGAACAACATTCTCTTGGTACTCATAAAAAGGCTGAAAAATGTGAGCAGCCACCGAGGTGAGAAAGTGTGACTATAAGCATCTATGTGCCTACGTAGTTAAACCATTTATGCTAATAGTTTGTGCTGGAGTAACACCTCAGTTTACAAACCTATGATGCAATGAAAGACCTAAAACTGTTGTTCTGTTGATATATGTATTATTTTTCACGGCATAATGGAGGCAGGCAAGGCCACGTGGAAGTCTTCTCTGAGTAGAGAGATATCAAAATACGTGCCGTAAATGATGCCAGAAAAACAGCTTACCCTGATGATACACTGAAGGTTCCTGGGAATAAGGCACGACCATGCAGCTGAACTTTGAAATGTCCCCATGAAATCATGCTAAGCTTCTAGTTCTGCTTGGCAAATTCAACACAAGGTAAAGATGAAAGCTACCGAGTGCGTTGTTTTTTGTTTTTCTGAGTATGCAGAACTTGTGCTTAGGTTGATCTTGGCAACAAATGAGATTAAAAGAGGTCATCTGAAGATAAGATTGCTTATCCCAACTACCTGTGCTCCTTCTTCCTCCTAGTCTCCCAGTTAATCTTCAGTTATACTGCTGCATGCCTGGGGTGGGGGCGGGGGGGAAGGGGGTGGTGTTTCTTCTGAGCTACTCTAGAATTATCTGCCCCCTTCCATGGAACATCCAGAAATGATGGAACATTTTTGCTGTGGTCGAAGGAAAATTGTTGTGTTCTGAGGAAAAAAAAATGTAAGAGCTTGCCATAGGAGCGTGAATTTTCTGCCTGGCACGTGTTGCAGTCCTTAGGAGCTTCCTCTGACCTTGCTGTGTTCCCTGGGAACAGTCAGTATCAGGCTCATCTCTCGTGCACCGAGATAGTCATTATCCCTTTCTGAGGTGGCGAAGAGGGGGTTGATCTGCTAGCTACCAGGACTGTAGGGTCAGTCTGGACATCAGCTTTTGCCGAAATGTGGAGCACAGTTCAGCTAAATATAAGGGGTTTGCCTAGGTGTGTGTGTACACCGGGACGGGCTGAGGGGGAAGTCAGTGGGCTGGCAGACAGTGACAGCGCTCCCTGGAAGAGTAGTGGGTAGAAATTGGGAATTTTCTTATCCAGAACTTGACTCCAGCAAGATTAAACTTTATTCTTTGCTTTGGAAATTGACTGAAGCAAAGCAACCTTGTTTCTTGGGTTGACCCAAGTCAATATTTAGTTGGAGAAAGGACAATGGTTGTATTTACTCCTATTTTTAGAGTAATTTAATTAATTCCACATGACAAAGCAGGGCCAGATCTATCACTGTGGGTAAAGTTGAAGCTGAGTTTCTCTGAATGTAGCCAGCTGGGAACTAAGATCAGAGTCTGGCTGTTTCACAACATAACTGACATATCACTCCACAGCCAAACACCCTATGGCAAGCCAACATTCAGCAGCTGGGAAAGAAGGGGGGAGTGGTGAGTGTGGGGTGGTGGTATGACACAGTGGCCTAGATTAGTAAATTAAAATGGATCAGGGAAGGGGAGAAAGGGATTTTGTGCCTTCTCAGTACACGGACAAGAACTTAATGCATGAGAAGGTGACAATTACTGTTTTGTACAAAGTTTAAGACGGTTAAAAATGTAAAGAGTGTGGTCCACTGCAGCATTTCTCAGAAGACACACGTACAGACATCAGAAGTACATCAGGGGACATCTGTATGCGCCTGGGGTATAGAAAGCAGATTGGGGGTGGGGGCAGACAAAAACCACGCCACTATTTTGCCACTCTTGTCACAGCAGAGACAGAAACTCCAGAAGACTAGACCTCTGAAAGAACTGCAGGTAGATACAGCAGCAGTCTGGTTTCATGGCATGATTTGAGGGGAATGGCAAAGGGCAGAGGAGGTGAAGGTCAGACTCTTCCCGTGCCAGAGGCAGCTGACTGACCCACTAACCAGCTTTGGCTGGCACGGTGTAGTGCTCACTCCCTCGCACACCCAGGGGAGGCAAGCAGGGGCTGCCCACAAGACACGAGATGATTACAAACGTGCCTCAGCACCCACAGCCTTGCTGCACTGACCCTCATCTTAAGGTGAAGTTATGCTACAGACAGAGCCAATCCATCAGCTGGCTCCTGCCAAGAAGGGAGCTCAGCTCAGCTCTCTACTCTGCTAAGCCCTCTACTCCACAGCCCTCTACTCCGCTCTCATAAGACCCCACCTGCAGTGCTGCGTCCAGCTGTGGAGCCCCCAACATCAGAAGGATATAGACCGGTTGGAGCGAGTCCAGAGGAGGCCATGGAGATGCTCAGAGGGCTGGAGCCCCTCTGCTATGGGGACAGGCTGGGAGAGTTGGGGTGTTCAGCCTGGAGAAGAGAAGGCTCCAGGGAGGCCTTATAGCACCTTCCAGTGCCTGAAGAGGCTACAAGGAAGCTGGGGGAGACTTTTTACAAGGGCCTGTAGTGACAGGACAAGGGGGAACGGGTTTAAATTGAAAGTGGGGAGGTTTAGATTGGATGTCAGGAAGAAGTTCTTCCCGCAGAGGGTGGGGAGGCACTGGGACAGGTTGCCCCGAGAAGCTGTGGAGGCCCCATCCCTGGAAGTGTTTAAGGCCAGGCTGGATGAGGCTTGGAGCTACCTGGTCTAGTGGAAGGTGTCCCTGCCCATGGCAGGGGGGTTGGAAGCAGATGGTCTTTAAGGTCCCTTCCAATCATCACCATTCTGTGATTCTATGACAGACTACTCTGGTCCTTGCTTAGCTGCTCCTTGCTAAACCAATTCAGCTTTCTAACCCAGGAAACTATTCACTTGTGTCTTTCTGAATTTAGCTAATTGAATTGGCTAAGTCTAGGATCAGAGAAGTGGCAGAGAAGGAAAGGAAGGTGGGGAGCATGTAAACATTGAAGCAGAGATGGAAGGAACAAAGAACCCAAGGGTTCTGCTCCCAGAGAACCCAGGACAAGGGGAAAAGGGAAGAAATATGGAAGTATCAGGAAGTGAAGAGTTCTTGGTCTTGCAGTAGAGCAGAGCTGGGAAAGATGTCAGTACTCCAAAGCAACACCTACCATAAGCTGCATAATTACTTATTTCAAAGTAAGAAATCTTACAAATAAGGATAAAATAGTGAGTTAGGTGCCAGGGTAGAGGGTGTCTCTCTACATGAGGGTTTGAGCGAATCTGACTGAGAAAATGGACAAAGTAACTATTACAAAAAAGGGACCAAAACCTGATAAGCAACCACGGATATGTTCTAGGAATACATTCACATACTGCTGTTGTGAAAACAATGAGCCGCTGTAGCAGCCAATGGCTGTTATTAGAGTGAGGAAAGGACCATTTGTTGAAGGTGAATAAAGACTGTGATGTTGTCTCTGTGGCTCTCAGTTTAATTGTCACTGGCCTTGTCTATAGGCACAAGTGAAGATCAAAGAGAAGGATTATTCAAAGTTTTGTTACTCAAAGTTTGGAAAAAGGATGAATAGGTAAAAATAAAGTTTTATAGCAGTTCCAACTAAATTACAGACAAACAACATAGACCAGTGCCTTCCTGCAGAAAACTCGGTCTCGTGGAAATAGGAAATCACAGGAGTGTGACAGTTTCAGCAATTTTCAAAGATAAAAGAACAAAATAATTACTTCAACACTTATATTTAACTTTAATACCCAATTTACTTCCAGTAAGGTAAAATATTTAGACTCACTTTGGTTTACCTTACCTCCATATTAATTTGGTTCATACATTGTAACATTACCAAAACCACTTATTCAAAGGAAATATTTGAATTTGCCAAATAACCATTTATTTTCTTATTCATAGCAAAAGAGAAGTAATCTGGGTTTAAATTCTACATCAGAATGCAATCATACTTGAAAATACTAGACTTTCTCAGAGGAAGGAAGCTGTAAAATCATAAAAAACGGATCACATTCTGTTATAGTTTTTCAGCTTCTTTTGCTGATACAAGAATAGGTTTTATCAGACATGAATATCAGGTCATGAGGATAAACATGCTAGGGAAAGGTTCATCTCAGACTATCAGTTATTTAAATGAAGATCAGATGCCACAGTGAAACAAGCATTTAGCAGAGCACCAGCACAGTGTACGAACTGATGGTGCTTGTTTGGGAAATCTGCTTCAGTCTTCAAGAATTTAGTCAAAACTCTTTGTGTTAATTTATTCCTCTAATGACAAATGCTGAGCCTATATGCTTATCAGAGTAAAATCTGTATTATAAAATGTGTATTGCTGTGGGCTACTCATTTAACTTTAAACAATGAGCCCTGTGGTATGAATTTGGCTGAACTGATTGACTCGGAAGTAGAAAACCAGCAAATGTACAATGAGAATGGGCATGCAACTTTTTTCTTGAGAAATGACAACAAAAAAATCTGCAGCAGTCAGCACTGACCTATGAAAATAACTCTAAAATGAACTCCACAGACAATGTCAAATTCCTGGATGAGCTCCATGAATTAGTTTCAAAATTATTCAGTTCTAACACGGAAAGGAGATGCTTGTATTTTAGCAGACTAGTCTTGGAATGGGGTCCAGTTTAGACAGCTTTGGTCACCACAGTGTTTTAATCTTCAGTCTTTTGCTGCAGAGGCCCACAGAAGTTTCTCGAATGATGAAGACGGTGATGCTCGCGTTGCTTGTGCAAACTGTCTGTAGTTGAAGAAGTAAGCCTAGTTACATTTTAACTATAAACATTAATGGCTGGAGGAGGGGAGGAATCCACCCTTCAGTTGTCATCTTACGTGCTCTCAAATACCTCCCTTATTTGATCTGCTGAGTTGCTTATAAGATCGTTGCACAATAGTGAGGGAAGTGGTAAGTCCTGAGAAATGCTTACTTTGTAGAGAGATGGTTGTTTAACTGTTCCTTCACCATCACACTCTCGTGTGAAACACAGGCCTTAATCCTCCGAAGCCTTAGGCCCATGCTGAAAGGATGTATTCCAGGGTCTCTAGTCAAAGGAAAGACTTTCACTGGCCGCACTTACCACAGGAAGACTGGAGTGTAAGTCTGAGTGTAGAGTGAGAAATTCCTTTTCATACAACTGTTTTCACAGTTGATAAAGAGTTGCATTGGTCTGAGCATACTAATCATTGACTGGGGACATTGGGCGACTTCTCAGCATTGTACATGTACAGGACAGCTCATATGACTACAGAGATGTGCTGCTCTCACTGCCTCTCCCTTTGGTCCTCTTCTTGCTGAATTTCTTCCTGATATCCAATCTAAACCTCCCCACTTTCAATTTAAACCCGTTACCCCTTGTCCTGTCACTACAGGCCCTTGTAAAAAGTCGCCCCCAGCTTCCTTGTAGCCCCTTCAGGCACTGGAAGGTGCTATAAGGTCTCCCCGGAGCCTTCTCTTCTCCAGGCTGAACAAGCCCAACTCTCCCAGCCTGTCCCCATAGCAGAGGGGCTCCAGCCCTCGGAGCATCTCCGTGGCCTCCTCTGGACTCGCTCCAACCGGTCGATATCCTTCTGATGTTGGGAGCCCCAGAGCTGGACACAGAACTGCAGGTGAGGTCTCTCTTCTAGTTATCCCTGCTCCTCAACCAAAGTTCAGGGAGCCATACGTCATAGTGGCATGGTCCCTTTCAGCTAATCACTGCTGGTCTATTTTAGGGGTATAGAACAACACTTTGTCTTTCCAGTACAAATTTTATACTATTTTTCTCACTGAAAATCATCACTGAAGTAAGGGGGACCACTGAAACTGAAAGTGTTATTCAGGCAGAGCGATTTACTGATTTCTAAAACTAAATGCAAATTCACCAGCAGATTTGATGTGAATACAACGATTTGCAGCAATTGCAGATCTGGACCTGGCATTTATTTTTAAATCCTAATGTCAGTGGATAGGCAATTGCTGATTTATAGTGGCATTTAAACAACTGCTGACATTGGAATTCTACAGCAGTGTTTTTGCTTATTATGAACTTCTTTAGGACTCCTGGTTATGTTGGGAGCTTAACAGGTTCTTGTTTTCTGCTGTATAGATTATTCACCTACTGAACAACTAGATCGTATCTGGTGCCATCTAGGTGAAAATGAAATGGTAATTAGACCAACAAAAGGAATTAGGTATGGTTTCACTTCAATAGCTCTCTTGAAACACTTGATCCCCTGGGATGACATTTACAGCCTAGAATTAAGGCTGTGCCTAAATTTCCTGTGCAACGTGGGAAGAATGGTGAATTCTTCAAAATGGGATTTACAGCAGCCAGGGCCTTGCACTAAAATAACTGACAGGAGGATGATGAGGACGGATGTTTACTTTAAGCTAACGAGAGATGCATAGCTTAGATGCCTTCCTCACTGACCTCAAATGACACTCTTCCTCTATAAACAAAACGAAAAAGCTCTCTATTCCTATTAAAACAGACTTTTAGGGCGAAGAGCCTTCCCCGAGTCCTCCTCCTTGCACTGTAATTCAGTCATTAAAACAGAGGTCCAGGCTGAGGAAGGTCACTTACAACAACTCCTCTCACATCTGTAGATGCCAGCGCTGATGGTTTCAGCCCCTCTTCCCTAGCTATGTTCTGGAATAGCTGCTCCAAACTTCCAGCTCCATAAACAGGGTCCTCAGAGATGTTTTGGGAAAAGGGAGACTCCCTAAATGGTCTCTTCTTTCTTTTCTCACCATTTTTAGGAAGGCTAGAGGCTACAGAATTAATTTATATTTATTTACTAGTGCGACTGGCCACAATGACCATCGGTCCATCGTCCAATTTCTTCACAACACAGGGGTAACTTTAAGTCCCTCAAGTCTCCAGTATAGCTGATTGGGACAGAAAGGCCCCTAAACACTGTGCAGCATAGAGTGTACATCATCCCCATCTGGGCTGCCTCCCCTCGCCCTCTGTTACGTGCCAGTGGGTGCCTTTCCCCTGCTCGCCTGGCTTACAAAAGCAGGAAGGAAGCTGGTTCATGGTGAGGCTGAGGGTGGTCAGACGTTCAGCAGCAGAATGATTTAAGTTAAGAAACACCCCAGAGGAAAAAACGTTATTTCCTGGCAGGCGTAGTTCCTCCAGCTGGTTCACTGTGAGTGGATGCTTGTATGAGCACCGCCAAGGGTGGCAGAGGGCTGGCAGTGACTGCTCAGGTTGGTATTGTTGCCCAAAAGCTTCCTAGAAATTTTTGCTTTGCAAGACGAACTGCGTGAACTCCTTTGGGAGACCTTCTGTGGCACCTGTGAAGTCCCTGCTCCTTTTGTGCTGGCACTATGTGGTTCTGCCATCCAGCCTGCGGCTTGGTTTAGCCATCTGCAAGGTGCAACTGTTCGGTATAATTTTCTTCCTTTTTCCAGCTAGAAAGAAAGACTCCAAGAATTTCAAATCTTTGGTGTTTAAAGAATCACGGGAACAGGGACTACTGTAACAAAGGCCTATATTTATGCACAGTGCAGATGTTTATAACCCACTCACACACTCTGCTGACAGCATCCTCACCTATGTTGAGCCCAAGCACAAGGACAGGCTGGGTGGAGAATGGATCGAGAGCAGCCCTGAGGAGAAGGACTTGGGGGTACTGGGGGGTGAAAAGCTGGACATGAGCCGGCCGTGTGCGCTGGCAGCCCAGAAAGCCAACTGTATCCTGGGCTGTATCCGGAGCAGTGTGGCCAGCAGGGCGAGGGAGGGGATTCTCCCCCTCTGCTCTGCTCTTGTGAGACCCCACCTGGAGTGCTGCGTCCAGCTGTGGAACCCCCAACATCAGAAGGACATAGACTGGTTGGAGTGAGTCCAGAGGAGGCCACGAAGATGGTCCGAGGGCTGGAGCCCCTCTGCCATGGGGACAGGCTGGGAGAG
>NW_010223618.1:0-8063 GCF_000690775.1 Eurypyga helias | reverse complement strand
GTCCCTGCCCATGGCAGGGGGGTTGGAACTGGATGGTCTTTAAGGTTCCTTCCAACCCAAACTGTTCTGTGATTCTGTGATTCTATAATTTCCTCTCCAGAATTTGTTAGCGTCATAGAATCTTTTAGGTTGGAAAACACTTTTAAGATCATCAAGTCCAAGCATTAACCTAACACAAATGTTACCACAGTTTCACATGTTAAGAAGGGGATAATGCATGCTAAGCAGCTTACTGGTTGCTATTTACACAAGTAATAATTTCCTTTTATTACAAATGTTAGTTCCACCCTATTCTCATCAATTTTCATCTCTCAGGGGTGCTGAGTAAAGGACCAGCTGTTTCTGTGTCCATTTTCTCTGCAGAATGGGAACATCTGTAAGCAGGTGAATATAAAATAATCTTAATGTGTATTTCCTGGCTGACGGATCATTGTGCTGCAAGACAAGGTTCAAAATGCATCACAATGCTTGGAAAATATTCAGCCAGAGAAATTGTTTCTTATGTACAGATCTCTCTCCCAAATAATTCCCTAAATATTACTGGTCTTAGAGTTGAGGAGACAAATACCTGGTCTTTAGAGCAACAACAGGTTTGAAGTCTTTCCTTAGGCCAAGACCAAGGAGGAGGCAGATTTGTTGAGAATCTCTCTCAGCAGGTGTTGTAAGGTGCTAATTATTAGGCCTTTTAATGACAAGATACTAGGTCTTTAGGATGCAACGTTATTTGCCACCCAGCAGTTATCAGAGACAGTAAAATCCATAATGTTAATTAAAAATAATAATACAGTTAGTGTAGAAATGACACAGCTTAAAAGAGAAAACAGTAGACCCATTACAGACAAACTTTTGCTCTGCAAGACAAGATGTGAAAAATCTAACTCCAGTGTCTATCCAAATTTCCCCCGCAGTTTGTTAGCCATACTCTTGTTTTCCCCTTAGGTTTCTGTCCAAAAGAATAACATATCCTTCAAAAGTAACTAATCAAAAAAAGCTAAGGTTGCAAATTAGCGACGGGCAGGGTCATGGCTGTATCTCATCGGGAGGATATATGAAGCTGTATGGGGTCTTTTGCAATAAGCTGTTGCCACAGACAATATCAGGCCACAAAGTTATGAAACAAAAATAATGTGAAAATATTCTTTTTTTTAAATGGACAAGGGACCATGTTCACGTGAAACACTATTAAGCTATTTGTTGGATGCAACAGTTTTGAAATTATGAAGACTAAAGGCAATGGTTGTGATATCAGATCTGAGGAGCAAACTGTAACTCTCAGGGTTTATCTGTGTAACTTTGAGAATGAAAGCCACAGATCACACCAAGGAATTCAAGATAGGAAAATTCATTGTTTCTCCAGTTACACTGGTTTCCAGCCACCCTCCAGTATTTAAATATGCTAAAATGCTGGAGGATTTTTCCTGCTTTTAGAAATAATCTGAACAAGCAAGGCTTTGGTCACAGAGCTCAGCCAGAGTTTTCATTCCTGTAGCGAGGTGGATGGCTCGTGATTATTGGTGAATGGATTGCATGCACTGTGGAGTAACTAGACCCTGGGCACAGTGACGCCGAGCGCACGATGCATAGCCCCTTCCGCCTGGTTGTCCCTTCCTCGCTGTCATTCAAAGCGCGTTACGTTCTTGAGAGAGACCTGTTTACAGACAAGGTGGTCAAAGGCAAATGCTCCGAATGTTTTGTTAGCTAACACGTGTTTTGTATTCTCTTTTCTAAATTGGGATTACCACATTTCTCCCTCCGGCATCACTTGGAGTAAGCAAGGGTTGGCAGCAGAATGAACATTTCAACAGACAGAATTTTTAGGACACGGCATCTCGGACACCTAGATCCGAGAACCTCGCATTTATTTTGAGATTCAGCAACAGTTGCAGAACAGTTTACACCATACCAGCCAAAGTGGCCAGAGAAAGTACTTCCGATACAGCTTCCAAAATGAAGTTCCCAGTTTTCTAAGAGCATACAGCTCGAATCAGGGCCTGTAAAGAGATCTGTTTTTCAAAAACTAGCCCTACCACCCCCATGTTTCAGCCATATTAGAGAGAAATTAGGCGTCTACCTCCACAGAATGACTTAGTGTTGGATCCTGGCACAAGGTATGTGAAATGGATGCTTGATTTTTTTTTTTTCCTTTGAAAAAGATTATGGCAGAAGCCTACAGGAAACCTCTGAGGTTGCTTTATCCATCTGGGTTTACATTTTGTGTTGCTCCTTTCAGACAGATCTTCACAGCTGACTTCTCTCTGCCCAAACTGGAGCCTGACAGTCCACACTCACAACTAAAACTCAGAGAACAGACCTCTTGGCTTCATTCAAAGCAATCATTAGGATTATGCTGTGAAGCTTGGAAGCTGCACTAAAATTGCTCAGTCAGCATCTACTGCATTAAATGTGTACAAAACCATGCTTGAGATCATACTCTTAAATTTCTGCAGCTCTACTATGCACTACTGTAGTCACTTAGGGACATGATCACCAGACTACTAATCCAAACCCCAAAATCTTACTCAAATGCTAGATCATGACAGGGGGGGTTGGAACTAGATGATCTTTAATGATCATCTGATGATCTGATCATTTGATGATCTTTCAACCCAAACCGTTCTATGATTCTATGGTTCTATGACCTACTTCCCATCCCCTGCCACAGAAACCTGAGAGTAGTTAACCTGAGACCTTTGCAAGCTTAAAGGGCCATGATATAACATGCAAAGAGAAAAAATCCCCACAAAGTGCCTGTGTCTTCCCGTGCATAAGGAAAGTAATGGGATTCCTTGTCCAGGTTATGACCAATATTTGTCCTCATCTTACCTCACCCTGTAACTCAACACTTCTCTCTTCCTGCCCTGTGGTTCCTTGTGCATTTAGCTGTAAAGGCTGTTTAACAGTCTGCTGGCCCCCAATCCAGTAGGATTTCCCTTACGGTCTGCCCAGGTAGGATGATGATAAAGGATGATCCTACAAAAGGAATAAAATTAATCTTATTGATTATAATTTCTGTGACAAATTGCCATCTTCAGGGGAACATAAACAGGAGCTACCGGAATAACAAAGCCAGCGTAGCTGATACTCTTTCTCCCCTGCATGCATTAAGACAAGAGGGGTAAACTTTCAGCATCCCATGGGAGTGTAAGCAATCCCTTGGTTTTGCTCTTTGGATCCTTTTAGGGAGAGGAGAACAAGCTGATCTAACATGAGAGAAGGTTGTGATATCACCAAAGACACCTAAGTTGTGTCAACAGATGCCTTGTGTTCCTTCAGAAGATTTTCCCAGTAGAGCATTCCCAGAAAGGTGTTGGGCAGGAATGAGGCCTTGATGTTTTAAGATTAGGTGGGTTGTCATTTGCTAAGGCCAGAATAATGTCACACACACAGGCGACAGACTGTACTAGCAAGTTAAAGCCATTTTCCTGGGCTCCAGAAATTCTAGTAGGTACTTTGTCATCCTTCTGGAGAAGTGCTAGGCCTTAGGTCTGGCTGAGCCCTCAGTACATCAGGCTTCTCCTCCAACTTTGAAACCGGGCTTGCTGCGTGATACTGGGCCAGCTTCACTACTGTATCCCTTTCCACCTCTCCCATGAAAAAGGCTAATATTGATACATGGATCTCTTCTAAAATGCTTTTTGAAAAGTGAGAGATCAGTGATTACTGATGAATCCCTGAAAATCAAAAAGATAATAGAAAACATTTGCTGTTTCCAAGGAGGGCTTAGCAATCATCTCTTGGAGCTCATATTCTTCTCTTTCCAATGACAGAAACTCTCAGATTTTCAAGGCTGGCCAAGATCTCAGACCTGATGACTTGTCACCTGTCCAGGAGTGCTCTTGGTACCTCCTGCTGGTCCTCTGTCCTGTGTGGCTCCTATTCCTATAAACCATATGCCTTCAGCTAGCCTGGTACTTAAATGGTACCTTCCTTCTAAGGAGGCAAGGGCTCCTTACAAATGCGCTATCGGTTTCTCTCTTCTTTCATGATAGCTTTGTTTTAACCCGTATCTTCGGAAAATGTCACACCTATATCATAATTAACATGGTAGCTGAGTGGAAAGGATTAAGGGACATGCTTTAGGTGGTTAAATGATGGACAGATAGCACGTCTGTTGAATTTACGTGCCACACATTGGGCTGGGTTAATGTCTGTTTACAGGAGTCTGCCAACTGCACGCAGGTTTACTGCTAGATTGTAACCCCATCGAACCACACTTGATTTCCATCATGTGGCATTTCAGGCCTCACTTCATATTGCTGGAGTTATGGGGAAACGATGATGGACTGGATTCAGTACAGGATTTAGGATACGTCAGCAACCCAGATTGCAGCACGGTATATGTAGTGATACTCGAGATAAATGGGACAATCTTGAAACCGCGTGTTGTACAATCGCAGTAGGGTTAGTCGGTAGTGCTTGCGACGAGGTTGCATCAGCTTTATCAGATGTCCCAGATTTGAGAGCTAGCCCCAGGATCTTTATCCTAAACAGCTATGCGCAAGGCAGATAAACCTGTACTTGAAATTAAATGAATAAACTGAAAAATGGGAAGAAACACAAACAAACAAAAAAAAAGGAAAGAAAAAGAAGGGAATAGAACAGGTTCTGGGAGGAAGGACAAATACCTTTATAGGCCTGGAGATAAAAGGGAGATGAGATAGCCAGCGATTAGCCAAAGGTTCACTGTGTCAAACTAATCTACCTTTTTGTTGAGACAGCTGCTTTTCCTGGGAAGGGAAATGGGATCCATCCTCTTCATGTGTACCTCAGCCGGCTTTATTTATTTATTTTTCTTCCCTGCATGAGAAGCTGTTTGCTAAGCCGGAGATGATGTAGTGCAGAACTTGCAAGATTGTCAGGGAGCAGCCCAAGGAGATAAAAACAGGCACTGAAAAAGAGTAGGCATGTGCCGGAAGGGGAGTCGAATGTCGGGAACGAACTTGGTGTTGTGTACTGGGGAACTGCAACACGTTTTCAAAACCACTGATCTAAGCTGAGCTGGAGAAGGACCTAGATTTATCAGCTGATAATCATAACGTGATTGCAGATAATCAGATTCCGTGATTCAGCTTCCCTGGCAAAGACTGTGCAAGGCTCTGGTGAAACCCCATCTGAAGGACAGGCTGCAGTACAGGTCGGGGAGCATTTGTAGCACCTTGCTCATGAGAGGAAGCTGCAAGAGCTCAGCTCCCCGAGCACTGCAGAATGAGGGCTGGCAGGGAGTGAGGGTTATCGCTCCAAACACTCTCAGTGACATACAGGAGATACGGATGGAAAAGGGGAAAGTACAAGAGCAGATGGTTATGATCTGGTCACGTACCATTTTACAGCAGAAATAAGACTCTCCCTAACTATCAAAGAAATGAGGTTCAGGAACAGCCTTATAGTGACAGTTTAGGAATAAAACATATTTTGAAATGGAGTTGATCTCTACTGGCAAAATTGAGATTAGCCCTGAAAAACCTATTGATGGGATAATGCTCTGAAAGTCCCCTGCCATTTTATTGGCTCTCCTGCCAAATTTCTGCAGATGTTCCGAAATGTTCCTCTCTGAACACCTCGATGTCTCTTTTCCAAAACCATGGATTAAGAAATGGTACTCTCCTGCACTTAAGGTCTGAGTAAGTAGGGTGAGAGCACACATGGCAACAGCTCAAAATGCACTGGAGCTGGCCCTTTCCTTTAGAAGAGACTGGGAAAAGATAGCGGTCACAGTCACCTTTTTAATGACATAGGACTCTTCCAGAAGGCATGGGATGCGGGTTCAGCTCCCTCTTCAGCCCTCTCCCTTCCCTGTGAACTGAAGCCTCGCACCTTATTCTTCCCTACATGGAGGGAGGCGCCTAAGTGACAGGCAGGGTTGGGATTAGGACACTCTCTGCTCTGCTCGTTGAAACGCTGAGACAACGAATGGATGAAGATGCACGGCCCAACAAGACAGAGGTGGCTAGAGAGCTAAGTTAGAATCATTGAATCACAGAATCACAGAATGGTTTGGGTTGGAAGGGACCTTAAAGACCATCTAGTTCCAACCCCCCTGCCATGGGCAGGGACACCTTCCACTAGACCAGGTTGCTCCAAGCCTCATCCAGCCTGGCCTTGAACACTTCCAGGGATGGGCCAGCCACAGCTTCTCTGGGCAACCTGTCCCAGTGCCTCCCCACCCTCTCCGGGAAGAACTTCTTCCTGATATCCAATCTAAACCTCCCTGATTTCAATTTGTAACCATTACCCCTTGTCCTGTCACTACAGGCCCTTGTAAAAAGGCCCCCCCAGCTTCCTTGTAACCCCCTCTGATATTGGAAAGCTGCAATGAGGTCTCCTCGGAGCCTCCTCTTCTCCAGGCTGAACAAGTCCAATTCTTGCAGCCTTTTGTCATAGCAGAGGTGCTCCAGCCCTCTGAGCATCTTTGTGGCCTCCTCTGGACTCGCTCCAAGTGGTCAATATCCTTCTGATATTGAGGGCTCCACAGTTGGACAGTTAGAGGTGGGAAAACTGGAAGTATGATCCCGTGTCTGTGGTGCTCACTTAGTGGCAGAATCCCGAGTTTCTCATCACAGAGTTTCTTTTGAGGCTTGTTCAAATTCTCCCTGGTAAAACTGTCATGGGATTGCTCTGTATGGCTTCAAGACCACTCAGATTGAAAAGAAAACCACTTGAATCCTGCTCTCTCTTCCTGGCAGCGTGCTTTCTGTAAATAAAAAATTGCACAATACAACCTCTCCTAGGTGTATTTGGAAAGTATGACCTCCTCTCAGACTCTTTTGAGATGTTTTTTTGAACCCCACGGTGCATGCAAGTAGCTAAAGAGTTTTTCTGCAGCTCCAAGTGAGACAATTAACTCCTAGAGGATTTCAGACATGCTGTTCTCTGGGGTTTTTTCATGCTTCAGCTCTGGGGAGCTCCCCACCAACCCTAACCCTAATGGCAAGGTAATTGCTGTGCGTTCTCTTCTGAGCCACGTGGTTTGCACCAGCATTACAGCGTAATGGAAACCCTGGGACTTGGGTCACAGGAGTCACATGCAAATACCGGTTGCTCTTCCAACTTTTAGTGGGAGCCAGCACCTTTTACAGGGAGCTAAACCCTGCTTGGATGTGTCCAGATGCATTTAAGACTTCCAGAAGACTTGAGCAAAGCAACGTTTAGGGCACGTCTCTGGCCTGCAGTGCAGCGCTCCACAGAAGTACCAGAACCGGTGGCGAGGAAAACAGTCTGAAGGAGCGTCGAAAGCACGGATGGTGTCACCACGCTGACGTCAGGGCTGGCTGACACCGACACAGCACCTTCTTCGTCCAGGCAGATTACGTGGCAGACAGATCTCACGCAACGAGGGCCTGTTTGCAGCTGAGGGAGGCGTCGCGCTGCGGCGCTGCATTAAGCAGGTCTCTAAAGTCAATTGCAAGCGACCACATTAACCGGTCGGTGTCGGTCACCCTTGCCCTTCAGAATTTCTGGAGGTCTTCAGGCAGAGATGCCGTTACGAGACGTGCAGAAGCCCGTCAGTACCTGACGCCTGGTTTCGATGGATCCATCAGCAGGGCGCTGCTGAAGCTCTGTCGGATGACACCGTCCTACGGCACCTGTCCGCTTGCTTGTGCTTCACGTCAGCACGGTGTCGGTAGGACAGGGGTTGTGGAAATTAACGGCTTGAGATAAAATCATAGAATCATAGAATGGTTTGGGTTGGAAGGGACCTTAAAGACCATCCAGTTCCAACCCCCCTGCCATGGGCAGGGACCCCTTCCCCTAGACCAGGTTGCTCCAAGCCTCATCCAGCCTGGCCTTGGACCCTTCCAGGGATGGGGCATCCACAGCTTCTCTGGGCAACCTGTTCCAGCGCCTCCCCACCCTCTCTGATACTTGAAAGAAAAGCAGGTTGTTGTACAACCTTCCCTTCATAAGCCTGGTAGTACCGTCACCAAGTTCCCTTCTCCTAACGTCTGTCAGCGGATTATTGAAGAGCGCTCGCTCTTACCGCAGGTCATGGAATGGAGATGGCGCGCTCGCGTCACCTGCCCGCCTGAGCCCCGGATAACCGGGGTAACTGCTAAGCCCGCACC
>NW_010223617.1:29307-39936 GCF_000690775.1 Eurypyga helias | reverse complement strand
CCACAGCCTTTCCCTCATCCACCAGTAGGTAAATTCCAGATTTGGCTATATTATTTTTTATTACTTTTTAATCTGATGAATGCATTTTAATTTATATAAAGCCCAATAGATGGTTGATATAATATAAAGCTGATAAATTATGCAGTTATAGATAATGTAATTAAAGTATATGTCTAATAGACTGGTGAGAGTCTTTTTCAGAGATTCTAAGAGTTTTTCAGTTTAGCACTCTATGGATGATTACTTTTCAGCAGTTATCTGGTCAAATGTTGTGAATTGTATAATACAAATTTGCCATGTGGATCACCAGTCTTAATGAGTCGTAGAAGTGGTTCAGTTAATTACCAGGATCTCTTTGATAGAGAATGAAAATTAAGACACTTTAATGAAATGTGGAATCTTCAGGATTCTTGACCTCACTTTAGCGGGAAAAAAAAAATTTTTTTCTACAAAATACATTATTCTGTTGACTTGCAAATGACTTACATTGAAAGATAGCAGACCCACCTTTGCATTAGAGGTAATTTGCTCCCATGACTAACTCTAAATCCTTCTTGAAATTATAACACTAGCTGCATGGCAATAAAAACTGCATAGTTACCCTTCTACCCATCAACCTGAAGAAAAAGGTATTCCAGGAATGTTCTTTTGATACGCAAATATGTGATCATGTCACTCAAAAATGTCTCTTCCAAGACTATTTTTGTTCAGGTGAAAATAAGCAACTGGAACTGTGCCAATATAACAGAGTTAAAGACCACTTTCTTACTAATATTTCTTCATAATCTTTCAACCGACATAATAGAGCTTTGTCTTCATCAGTCATTCAATTTAAGACACTTCACTTTATCTGTTGAAACTCTAAGAATATTTTGATAATCCTAACGTTTCCTTTTACAAAAATAATAAAAAAAAAAGCTTCATAAAAATCATAACCAAAAAAACAATATCCAAAATTATACAATTGGATAGTGTTGCTCTTCAGTCCTTTTCTAGTAAATGGTCATATTTAGACAAAAGAAAAAAAACCAACACATACTTTAAGGGATGTTGAACGCTGCAGGTGAAACTATTCCACAATTGCAAAATTTGGGGTATAAACCTCTGTAGCACTAATTGTCTTAGAATACACCATTATGATTACATTTCACCTGTAGTGACCAAACCTGGTGTCTCTGGACTTGAAATATAATGTTCTGTACATGAATCAGTAGTAGACTTGATACAGCCCGTGGAGTGAGACAAATGTCAGTACTACTAACATTTGTACAGTACTACTAACTACTGAGTACTACTCAGTACTACTAACATTAACAGAGGAGAAAATTAATGCAACAGGCTTCCAAAGGAGTTGTTAGTCTAGGTATAGTGGATAAATTTTATAATGGTTTCTATTGCCAGCCTTTGAAATTGTTTCTAAGAAGCTGTAAGTTTTAGCTTATTCTCCTTACTTTTCTTTCTTATGATTAATAAGACCAAAACCAGGCCTCTTCCACAAAAAATGCACAGTGAGGACAAATCACCTTCCACTTACTCAGCACTACTCAATATCTTGGATAAAAAATGTTGACTCAGAGGAAATAAATACTATGGTGTCAAAAGTGCTTATAACCTGCCAACAGTCATGACAGGCTAGAGTATGCTGAAGTCTTAAAAAAAAAAAAATAAAAAAAAATTAGCTGAATTTCTGAATTGTATATATTGTTCACTTATGGTTTACGGAACATTTATAGCACAGCACAATATTCAAGCTCTTCTCCTCAGCTACTGGAGACTGATATAGTTAATCAAAACATGGTTTTATCTCATACTTATCCTGCAAATAAGAAGATATAAAGAAGAAAAAGCCTATTAACTGAGAGTTCTGCATCAGTATAGAGGCACAATTTAGAGATTCTCTGGCTACCTCTGTGTTAATAAATTGGACTATGTCAGAGACTGCTTTTTGGGTCGGATAGCCAATGCGTTTTATGTCACTGGGAATGGACAGACAATGACATATGCAACGTAAAACACAACAAATTAAAATACTTTGGATTACTTCAGAGATCACAGATCTGTATCTTTTTCTGCCCTAATTTATCCATTGGTCTTTCACTTTCTTCAGCATGTGTAAACGGTGTCTTGGAAGACCAGGATATCCCCAGCTTGTAGCTCCTTTTCTTTCCATCATAGACATATATACTCTGCATCTTCATACTAACAAATCTCTTCACTGTAACCATATCAACTTCCTTCCCCAAGTGATAGAGGAGCTGACGAGGATGGGTGCGATGCTGGACCTTGGTCTCACCAAAAGGGAGGGGATGGTGGGGAATGTGAAGCTCAAGGGCAGCCTTGGCTTCAGGGACCACGAACTGGTAGGGTTTGAGATCCTTAAGGAGGTGAGGAGGGTATGCAGCAAGCTCGCTACCCTGGCCTTCAGGAGAACTGATTGGCAGAGTCCCATGGGAAGAAGCCTTGGAGGGAAGAGAGACCCAAGAAAGCTGGCAATTATTCAAGACCTTCTCTTCCAAGCTCAGGAGCGATGTATCCCAACAAAGAGGAAGTAGGGTAAAAGCAGCCGCAGGTCTGTCTGGATGAACAAGCAGCTCCTGGACAAAGTGGGGCAAAAAAAAAGCAGCCTATAGAGGGTGGAAGCAGGGACAGGTAATGTGGGAGGATTAGAGGGAAGCTGTCCGAGAGATCAGAGATCAGATCAGGAAAGCCAAAGCTCTGACAGAATTGAACTTGCCCAGGGCTTCAAGGCCAACAAGAAGGGCTTCTATAGGTACATAGGGGATAAAAAGAAGATCACGGAGAATGTGGACCCTTTTTAGAAGGAAACGGGAGAGTTGGTCTCCCAGGATATGGAGAAGCCTGTGGAGCAGATCATGGTGAGGCTTCCTGTGCCCCTGCAGCCATGGGGGGTCACAAGGGAGTAGAGACCCCCCTGCAGCCTGCGGAGGACCCCACGTCAGATCAGGGGAATGCCCGAAGGAGGCTGTGACCCCGTAGGCAGCCCACACTGGAACAAGCTCCTGTCAGGAGCTGTGGCCCATGGAGATAGGAGCCCAGCCTGGAGCAGGTTTGCTGGCAGGACTCCTGACCCCTGGGGAACCCAGGCTGGAGCAGGCTGCTCCTGAAGGACCGCATCCCATGGAGGGGGCCCACACCAGAACAGTTCTTGAAGAACTGCAGCCCGTGACTCAGGTTGGAAGAGTTCATGTAGGACTTTCTCCTGTGGGAGGGACCCCACGCTAGAGCAGGAGTAGTGTGTGAGGATCCTCCCCTGAGGAGGAAGGAGCAGCAGAGACAGCGTGTGACCTGACAAGAACCCTCCATTCCCTGCCTTCCTGTGCCAGCCAGGGGGAGAAGATAAAGAAGTGAGGAGTAAAGCTGGGTCTGAGAAGAAGGGAAAGGTGGGGGGAAGATGTTTTAAGATTAAGTTTTTATTTCTTATTATCCTACTCCAACTTGATTATTAATTATTTTTTTTTTCTAAGTCGAGTCTATTTTGTCCATGATGCTAATTGGTGAGTGCCTGTCCTTATCTTGATTCACAAGCCTCTCACTATTTCCTCTGTCCTTTCCAGTTGAGGAGGGGGAGTGGCAGAGCAGCTTTAGTGGGCACCTGGCCTCCAGCCAGGGTCAACCCACCACATTGCCAACGAGAAAATACCTTTAAAATAGCTAACAGCTTTCTGAAGGCAGAACTAATAAATAAATAAATAAATAAATGGAAAAGTCACTCCAAAGGTCATGTCTTAATCTCCTGAGAATAAACATTTATACCAGAATTTAAATTAGCCTCCTTTTTTCCTGTTACACTATATGTGTGTTTTGCAATTATGAAGGTAATATCTGATCGTTTTTTGTCTTATTTTCACCACGTTCTGGCAGAAACAGTGACTACAGATACAGGATAGTGCTCGGAGGTAAAGCCTAGGCAGATATTAATTTTTTAAAAAAGTTTTGCTGTTGAGGGGATTCATTTGAAAGACAATCACATCCTATGTTTAAACAAAATATGTGCAATTACCAAGCAAATATGCTGTATCTTGCAACCTCAGAAAAAATAGACGGGTTACTCTCTTCAGAAAAAGACAGTCCAAAGGGAACATCTGGAATGTCCACAGATTATCCAGCACCTTGTTGGAAAAAGCATCCATGTGAAAAACAGTAATTACGGTCTACTAATTTTTTTTAACAGCTACACGTGCTCTGTGTTCATTACACCAGGGAAATGTGAATTGGATTAAATAGGAGAGGTCTATGGCAGAGTGGAGAACTTTGATCAACAAATGAAAGCACCTGGTGAGTGCATCCATTCACACCACTGTGCTGAGAAAGAAATCTGTAAAGTCAGCTAAAGGAGGAGTATGGTCTTGAACAAGAAGGTGTGATTCCAGGATCTTGCTCTGTCTCAGAGACCATGTAGGACAAATGGAATAAGTCAGGTATGTTAAGACTTAACATCACTCCTGAATGGGTTTTTCAAGAACTTGTCCTAAATGGTGTAGTGTGCAGTATCAGAACTAGCAATTTGGATCGTAATATAACAATGAGCTTGCTTACTGAATAGGTGGATGTAAAAGCAGAGAGGGACTCTGAGTATGTTTCAGGTAAAATCAAAGTAATAAGTTACCATTTCAAATTGAAGAAATAACGTGGGAGGGGAATCCAGGTGGAATTTTAACTTTTTATTTTCAGATAGAAAAACAGAAAACAAGGGGAAATAGAGGATGATGAATGAGTAATTAGTTAACATTCTTCAAGAAGCATCTGAAGGCTGTAAGAAGGAAGCAGTCATTGTATGACAGCAGACAGCAAAATCTCTATTAACATTTATAAACTGCAGTATAGCTCTGATAGAGAGCAAGAGTCAGGAAGTAGTGCTTAAACCCCACTAAGCACTGAGAACACTTCAGGCTGAGCACTAACTGGTCTCCAGCACTACACTTCAACAAGTTGGCCTAATTGAAAAGAAAAGCAAGCGACAAATGTAGAAAACACACACAGAAAGAAAAAAAAAAAAAACCAAACAAAACACACAAGCTTGTTCAATCTATTAGAAAGAGGACTGACACAGAAATTAGTACGTTTCTGAAATAAAGGATGAATTAACCTGTGCTTAAAATCTATGGAAACTAAGACAAGGACTACTGAGAAAAATTTAGACTGGATATCAGGAAAAAGCTTAATACTAATATTGATTGCCTCAGGAGTCTGTGGTGTTTCCATCATTAGGTGTCTTTCACAGGAAGCTTGAAAGCACGTATCAAAAAGAAATAGCAATAACTTATCTTGCCTTGGGTTCCTCTCTTCCCTGGCTGATACCTGGAATTCCTTTTCAGCCCTGTTTTTCAGTGAGTCTATGACTTGCGAAAGCTTTCCAAAAGATAATGGCACTTTATTGCTACCTAGCATTTCAGCAGCTAAATCTCATTAAATTTAATTCTAGTTCTAAATCCATAAAGCAAATCCTGAAGTTCCCATGAGAATTTTACTCTCTCTTAAGCCTTTTTTTTTTTTTTTTTTTTAATTCAAATACCCTTTTATCAAAAGATTCCTACCAATACCTCCAATTTTCTCAGGACATATCTTTAACTGGTAATGTTGCAGAAACAAGATATTCTGAGGCAAATGATAATCAGGAAAGGTCATTCTGGAAGTCAGAATTAGGGTTACGGTATCTGGTATCAGGTATTAGGTATCAGGTACTGATCTAATTATCTTTAGTAAATATAAAAAGTGCACCTGGCTGCAGGTAGTATAAATGATATGTTCTTCTAAGTGGGCTCCTGTATAATTTTTTTTTTTTTTTTTTTTAATGTGAGTGTGGTTTTGGATTGACTGCATGTTTCATTGTGTACCTCAGCATGGGAGAATACTACTGCAATCTCGCAAAAAGTACATTTTTGAGCTCATGTATGGACTGAATTATTTTTTAGTGCTTGCAGCTGAATTCAGTGGAAATTATTATGCACCTGTGATGATACAATCTGTAATTCATGAAGCTCTTCGCTGCTTAGCTAGCTCATCAAAAGAGGATAATGCTTTTTTCTTTCCTCTCTTCCTCAGCTTTTGACTTCAAATCCAGTTTAGAATGTTAACTCTAAAGGAAAACAGTTACAGTTTTAAAATTTATTTCCATAAAGCAGGACTGAAGGGTATTTATGATGAAAACATTTAAGTGTTCATACGTATGTATCAACATTGTGACTGAAAGACATCAATTTTTATTGTTGCTCCAGGCAAGTACTCACTGGGCAGCTCTTTCACCTCTCATTTTAATAAACACAATCTTTAACCCTTCAGTAATAATAGTATATAACAGTGCTATAAAAATGTATGTGTTGCTGATAGTATAAGTGAGGAAACCAAGACACACAAAACAAAGCTCTATGAAAACTTACTCTTATGTTAAGAAAGGATTCAGCTGTTAGAAGGGATCTGTGAGCTATCTTGATCGAAGGAATCTAAGATTTGGTAAGGTGGGAGCATCATCCAGAGTTGTCACAGCTGGATCTTTGCTCACTAAGACTTGTTACCCAACGTCAGCTGGTGGTGAGTATCAAAGTCAAAGATTTAGCAAATTGTAATGCATAGACCTATCATGTTGTCATAACATAGTGACCTCTAACTGCCATTAAAAGCTAGAATCTATTTCAACACCTGAGGATTCCTCTAACTTGTGTAGGGTCTCATCTGATTATCCATTTGTGAAGCAACAAGTTATCCAAGTGTACTCATATTTACTTTTCTTTCATCGAACTGTAGTCAACTGTACTGTTACCAACTACTACACTCTAAGTTCAAGCGATTTGACCAGGCCTGTGCATTTATTGCAGTGGTAAGATTTAGAGATGGCAGGTCATATAGCATCACATGTTCTGTGGTAAGCACAGATATGTAATTGAGAAGTGTTAAATATCCAGGGGATTACAGAGGCATTATGGACAACATGATACATAGTACCTGAATTGGTATAGAATTCATTTGTGTATGTGTTGTATTTCAGGTTGTAAAGAAACATCTATTGTACATGGTATCAATAAAGCTACTATGTTTAGAACATTTCCAAATTTGCTTTATATACGTGATAGGCTGTAAAGTTTGTTTTCATTTTTACCATCTATTATGCACATGTAGACCTTAGTATTTTATGATAAATTGATAGTTGACCCAACAGAACATTGCAATAGTTCAGCCTGCTTCAGCACATTACTCTAGAAGTACCTAAGGTCTCAGAAAAAGACTGATTCATTGACTGCCATGTATTCTCAAGTTGATTAAGTGTGCCTGGTAAATATTCATAGGATATTTTTGCTAATATACTGTATAGTATATGGTCTTCTCAGTTAATCACATTCAAACAAAAATAAGGCAATTATTTTTAATTTCCTTTTTTTTTCCAGTTAATTGCCTGAAAACATCCAGTGTGTGACAAAAATATAATGCATTCATTAATAAAGCAATCCCTCCACAATGAGATTATGATGTATCAGATCACATAGTGATTCCCTTCATAGTTATAAAGTCATACAGATGTGTTGGGGTTTTTGTTTGTTTGGTTAGTTCTTTTTGGTTTTGGTTTGGTTTGGTTTTATAATGGGCTTGATTAGGGTGCCCCAATGGATGCTGTGCCTCAGAGACCACTCTAGGAGACCGAATCGGCCTTTATTGCTTCTTGGCTTGGTTAAGGAATAATTTTTTTGCTTGTTGCCCACCTCAGAAACTGGTTATAGCATGGATGTGATTCTCTTGTAGTAGAAGAGAGGTCCTAACTCTTGGGTAGTTCCTCATCAAGCTTTTCTATTACAGTTTTCTAGTATTCCAAGTACATGTAGTCATTACCAAGTATAAGAGGAATTATATTCTCATTTCATCCCCAATGTGGTCAAATTTCCTAAATAATCCAATTGTAAATGTTCAGCAAACATGATTGCAAGGACAGTAGTCTAGACGGTGGAGTCAGCAGTCTCCATAAAACACAGTGAGCAGAGGAGATTGACTGATGAGGTCCCACATAGTTATGAAGGCTAGAAAGTTGAGCTGGAGGCAATGAATGGGACTGATTGCAAAAAAAGAAAAATATCTCCCAGGTACAGTGAATGACTGAAGATTACCAGACAGAGCAACTGCCTGCTTCTGTGGAGTGCACACACTCTTCTCAGCCAGAGAAATATTTCAGACAAATTGCAGAAGAAAATATTGCCTCTGACTCAGAGATAGGTCACAAAACAGAAGACAAATACCAAAAGACTAGGATTTTTAACATCGGAAACCAGACACTTAGTTGAAAGAGACATATGAAATGTGTAGAATTACAAAAAAAGTTAAGTTGGAAGGGACTTCTGGAGGTCGTTTAGTCCAACCCTCTACTGAGAGGTAAGTGAATTTCCATGTCTTAGATTGCTCACTACTTTGTCCAGTATGATTTTGAAAACCTCCAGGTAGAGGTTCAACAGCCTGTTTTAATTCTTAACCACTTGCATTGTGAAGAACTAATTCTCTTCTTTCAACTTGTGCCCATTGTGTCTTGTCTATTCACTGTGCAGCTCAGGGGAAAGTCTTTCTCTGTCTCTTCTTTATAACCTCCACTTTGGGAAGACTGCAGTCAAATTTAACACACCATACCCTTTTCTATAGCCTTCTTTTCCCCAGGCTAAGGCACTTCATGCCATCATCGGTAAAGATAACAAAGAGTATTGATCTATGAGGATATATTATCTTGGTACCAGTTGGACAGTTTATTACTGAGTTCAAAGGTTTGTTTCTCATCCCAAACTTTGAGCAAACCTGTTTGGACAGTTTTTTCCCTAACTTATGGACTTATCTAAACCATAACTCATCATACCGTGTTATGATATACTGTGTCAAAACACATACTGATGTTATGCATGACCACGTTTATACCTTTCATATGCCTGGAAATTGCTTCCATGAGCCATATACAAGACCAAACACTGTAGAGGAAACATCTGAGGTGTTTCTTTTCTCAGAACACAAAATCAAAGGGCTATTCATTGAAATAAATATCAGAATTAAAAACACCATGTTTCCATGTATATCCTATTTAGGTGGTGTAAAACATTGCCATAGGGTGACAAATCCTGTATCCATACTGGAAGGGAGAAGGCATGACATGTGCCTTGTGCACAAGGATGCAGAGATTGGCCTTGTGAAAATACTGCATTAGGACCAGTCAGCGTGTATTGTTCTGCTTCATGTCCATCTTTCTTGTGTAAGGATTAGAGGGAAGGCCAAGAAGGCAGATATCACGGTAGGAGTCTGATAAAGACCACTCAACCAGGATGAAGAGGCAAGTAAATATTCTATAAGTAGTTAGGAGAAGTCTCACAGTCACTAGCCCTTGTTCTCGTGGGGAACTTCAACTTACCAGATGTCTGTTGGAAATACAATACAGCAGAGAGGAGACAGTCTAGGTGGTTTCTGCATTATGTGGACACCAAATTTCTGACACAGCTGGTCAGTGAGACAACAGGAAAGGTGTCCTGCTGGATCTGTTGTTTGTGAACAGGGAAGGACTTGTGGGTGATGTGATGGCTGGAAGCCAACTTGTGATCACAAAATGATAGCATTTTCGATTCTTGGAGAAGTAAGGATGGGAGTCAGCAGAACTGCTACCTTGGACTTCTGAAGGGCTGACTTTGGCCTGACAGAGTCCCTTCACCCTTCACCTGAAGGGTGAAAGAGTCCAGTAAGGCTGGATGTTCTTCAAGGAAATCTTAAAGGCATAGGAGCAGGCTGTCCCCATGTGCAGGAAGACAAGCCAGTGGGGAAGAAGACTGGCCTGGTTGAACAGAGAGTTTTGGCCAGAAATCAGGAAAAAAAGGAGAGTTCATGAGCTTTGAAAGAAGAGATAGGCATCTCAGGAGGACTACAAGGATGTTGGGATGTTGGCCCAGCATTAGGCCCGGCAAATTATAATGGCCAAAGCCTAGCTGGAATTTAATCTGTCTACTGCTGAAAAAGTCAATATATAAAATATTTCTATAACAAAAGGAGGGCTAAGGAAAATCTCAACTTAGGGAAAAACCAATTTAATCAGTTACCAATCAAATCAGAGTAGGATGATGAGAGACAAACCAAAACAGATCTTAAAAACCTTCCTTCCACCCCTCCCTACTTCCCAGGCCACCTCTTCCCCCCAGTAGCAGTGCAAGGTGTGGGGGTTTCCCAGACAGTTCACCACACATTGTCTCTGCTTCTCCTTCCTCCTCAGGGAGTGCAGACTGCTCACACTCTGCCCCTGCTCCAGCATTGGTCCCTTCTGCGGGGTACAATCTTTCAGGAGCAGCCTGCTCAACCACAGGCTTACTAGAGTCACAGGCTCTTTGGGTGCAGCCACTTGCCCTGGCATGGGGTCCTCTGTGGGCTGCAGGTGTGACTCTGCTCCCCTGTGACCCTGTGAGGGGCACAGCCTGCCCTCTCACCATGGGCTGCAGGGGAACCTCTGCTCTGGGCACCTCCTCCCTGCCTTTCTGCATTGATCTGGATGTCAGCCAGATTGTGTCTCTCCCATTTTACTCCACTTTTGATACTAATGCTCTCCACTCTTTCTGCTTCTGCTGCTCTTTCTTTTTGTGTTTTCCCTTCTTAAATATGATAATTCACAGAGGC
>NW_010223617.1:243-29275 GCF_000690775.1 Eurypyga helias | reverse complement strand
TGGGTCTGACTTGGAGCCAGGGGAGGTTTTCTTAAAGCTTCTTACAAGACCCATCCCGGTGGTTCTTCCCCTGCTAACAGAATCCGTCACCACAGGAAGCAAACACACATGTCCAGGTTCAGTAAACCATTACACTTCTGCTCTTCAATATCAGTGCAGTATCTGAACCAGTAGTAGATAAGCAATGTGCACCAGCAAGAAAACATTTTTATCCAAGTGTTTAATTCCCCTGTTGACCAAATAAAACAAGTTTAAATGGGATTTATTTTTCTTAGGACATGGGATTTTCCCCCTTAGAACCTTGATTTAGGATGGTCACAGTCCTCATGGGAGAGTTTTAATTGTAGACTAGGCCATAGAAAAATAATTGCTTCCTTTATTGATAAGAAGAGAAGACAAAGTTATTATACTTAATGCTAAAAAAAAAGCTTTGAGATCAGTTATAAGCCTCAGTCTTGACAGATCAATGAAATCTTAACAGAATGAAGCCTTCCTGGGGACAGGCTCTGATGTGTTTTCATAAGTTTCTAAACTGGCCACTGCTAGAAAAAGAACACTGAATTAAGCAAGGTATTCATATGTTCTTGTGCTCCACTAATTAGCAGGAAGTGTATTCAGCTACAGTTCTTGAGAGAAGGGACTTTCTTATGGGTTGATGTTATGGACATGCTGATATATTTGCCTCTCTTGCAAATGCTGAACTCATCTGTGTGTTCAGAAGAACATCACATGAGGCATGTTTGAGGAAGGTTTTTTTTTCCAAAAGGCATTAATTAAATTTCTGCATCCTTCAAAATCCATGTGCACAGAAACATGGATTCTGAGAGAGAAAATCTAACTAGTTGATATTACATAAGCCAAAGATTTTAATCCGGTATACTGGAGTCTTCCACACCCACATGTAAATCTTCTGCTTCTCAAAGAGAGATCTGCAAATCTCCTTCTCCAACAACATAAAGCTTTGATTTCTGTCCATTAGCAATGCTAAAATAATATGACAAATAGCAAAATCATTGTATGTGTTTCAGGGCCATGTGATAAATTTAAGAAAGCTCTTGTAGGTGTTGAGATTGAAGCACAGTGAAGAAATGCTTCCCAAATGTTGGAACACATTAGGGTTGCCCATGAAATATTGAGTCATCATTCTGAACCTGCCACTAATTTTCAGTGCTGCCTTGAGCAGCTCACCTAAATCTCTGTGTTCAGTTTTGTCTTTTTAAAATTGAGATACTAATTTTTTTTTATTCTTTGTAGATATTTCTGAGTAACAAGTTAATATCTGTAAAAATCCTTTGAAAGGTAGAGCATTCTATAAGTATGATACATTGTTTAAGAAGAGATATTCATGTATAAATGACAAATTTCTCCAGTCAATAAATTGCTAGAGGAATAGATTAAATGCATAAATGAACATATTCAGAGGGTGAAAAAGAGCAAGGTTAGATATAACTTCAAGAAGGAATCTGGGGTATAGATGATATGGACTGATGAAGCATCACAGCTATCAATATCAGGCATATCGATGTCCTTTATACCTCATAAATGCTATAAATCTATTGAAATGCCTTAAGAGAATAATGTGATTGCACTAAATTAAGAGTGGTGTCCCATTATAAAAAGAATGACTGTTACATTGTGGAAGCATATTTTGAATTTATTTGAAAATCAGAAAGATAAAGTACAGGGATAGAGCAGCTTGCTAATGAAGGGACAGAAAGAAAATACAGAAAATACCACCTCATGCCAAGGAATTCTCCATGATATTTAAAAAGACATGGCAGTCAGGTGAAGTTCCTGGTGACTGGAAAAAGGGAAACATGGCATACATTTTTAACCAACCTGTCAACCTCACCTCTGTGTCTGGGAAGATCATGGAACAGATCCTCCTAGAAGCTATACTAAGGCACATGGAGGACAGGGAGGTGATTCAAGACAGCCAGCATGGCTTCACCATGGGCAAGTCCTGCCTGACCAACCTAGTGGCTGTCTATGATAGAGTGACTACATCAGTGAACAAGGGAAGAGCTACAGATGTCGTCTACCTGTACTTCTATAAGGCCTTTTACACAGTTCCCCACAACATCTTTCTTTATAAATTGAAGAGATATGAAGAATGGACTGTTCAGTGGATAAGGAATTGATTGGAAGGTCACGTCCAGAGGGTAGTGGTCAATGGCTTAATGTCCAGATGGAGATCAGTGACAAGTGGTGTCCCTCAGGGGTCTGTACCGGGACCAGTACAGTTATCATGTTCATCTATGACATAGAGAATGAAAGCAAGTGCACCCTCAGCCAGTTTGCCAATGAAACCAAGCTGAGTGATGTTGTTGACACACCTGAGGGATGAGATGTCATCCAGAGGGACCTGGAAAAGCTCAAGAAGTGGAACCCTGTGAACTTCATGAGGTTCAACAAGGCTAAGTGCACAGTCCTGCACATGGGTCAGGTTAAACCCCAGAATCAAAAAAAGTTGGTTGATAAAAGTATTGACATCATCCCTGACAAGTTAGACTCAGGGGTACTTTGGATGAAAAGCTGGATATGAGACAGCAATGTGTGTTTGCAGCCCAGAAAGACAACTGTATCCTGGTCTGCAGCAGAAGAATTGTAGCCAGCAAGTCAAGGGAGATAATTCTTTCCTCTACACTGCTCTGGCAATTGAGCCCCCACCTGCAGTATTGCATCCAGCTCTGAAGTCCTCAGCCCAGGAAAGACATGGACCTGTTGCTGTGGGTCCAGAGAAGGACCACAAAAATACCAAAGAGATGGAACACCCCTCTTATGAAGACAGGCTGAGAGAGCTGGGTTTATTCAACTTGCAGAAGATGTCTCCAAGGAGACCTTATAGCAGCCTTCCAGTACCTGAGGGGGGCTTATAAGAAAGATGGGGACAAACTGTTTAGCAGGGCCTGTTACAATAGGGCAAGGGGAAATGGTTTTAAACTAAAAGCAGGCAGATTTAGACCAAATAGAAGGAAGACATTTTTTACAATGATGGTGGTGAAATACTGGAACAGGTTGCCTAGGGAAGTGGTAGATGCCCCATACCTGTAAACATTCAAGGTCAGGCTGGATGGAGCTCTGAGCAACCTGATCTAGTTGAAGATGTCCTTGCCCATTGCAAGGGGAGTTGGACTAAGTGACCTTTAATGGTCCCTTCCAACCCAAACTATTCCATGATGCCATGGTCACATAATACAAACTGATAAAAAAAATAAAAGCATCACTGAACTCTGGGAAATAAGCCGCTAAAAATTAATCATTAGAGAAACATAAAAGCATACATCAAACAACCAAGAAGAAAAATCTTGAGACCGAAAAAATCAAAATAGTAAACATTTCACCAAAGGCAACTGGCACGTATTTAGAGTACACAGAAGATTGTGTAGTTAAAAAGCAAATTCAGAACATTGATGGATTGTTTCAAAAGAAGAGACTTCCTCATGAGAGCAGATTAATTTCTTTTTACATTGATGAATGTAAAATAAATTTTTATTGGTGTTCTTACCCAATACTATAGACAAAAACTGATTTAAAATTACTTGGGAAAAAACCAAAAACTGTAATTGTAATAGTGTAGGCAGAAAGAATTATTTTAACAAATCTTAGTTTTTTTATAAAATCATAATTTACTTGCAAGAATTAAAAAATAATTTAATGTCCTCTACTATAAAAGTCCATTATGGTTTGAAATATCAGCTATATTAGGCCTATAAATATTTTAAAATGGGAATGTAAAACTCAAGCTTTTCTAAGTAACTGAAATGAAGCTTTATGAGTGATTATTTTCTATTTTTCTGAAATCACCTGTTACATGTGTTTTAATGTCAATTTATCAGAGAAACAATAAGCTATTTGTTGTGTAAGTTTCCTGCAGCTGAGAAAGAGAATACTGTAAGAGAGATAACTGAGATGCTGAGTAGCTTAGCAGATGATGTATTTAGACATGCTAAGTCTCTTCTATCTCACATTTTACTTAATATAATAATGAATACCACTAAACGACTCGTATAAACCATGACATTTTTGAAGACACTGAAAGTGGGAGCAAATTATCATTTTCTGGTGTTCTTTCAGATACATCCTTCACCCTGCACAACTTTGATTTCTGATTATCATTAACTATTGATATAATGTTTACCCTGGCAATCTGAGCACATCAACCAACAGACTGACTAGGCCCTAATCACTAGCTCTTTTGTTGGTCTCAGTACACAACCCACTGCAATATTTCTTCAGTGCTCTCTATGTTTTGTTACCTGAGAATGGATTAAGCTCCTCCAGAGACATCTCCCCAGCTGATCATATGGTCACTCACAAGGACCAAATCCCACACTCCTCCAGCAACTTGGTCAGCTCTAAATAGCTTTTGTCTGGTGAAGAGACAGAGAATACAATCTTGTACTGATCCCAAATTCACTTGGCAAGACTCCCTTGGGTCTGGCTAGTCTTCTACATGTGAGGGGGTTCCTCTCCATCAGATTCAACTTCAACATCAACCTGCAAGACTGTCTTGTGATTTTTTTTTTTTAAGCACTATCTTAAATCCCTTACATATTGCCTGAAACCTAACAGTTGTAGAGAATGTTTCATTTTGTTATGTACATCTCAGATTGCTCTGTGTGCGTACCACTTTCCAAGACTGGAAACTTTATTCGCTTGAGTACTCTGAATGCTTCTAAGATCACCAACATGGAGAGGAGAGTTCTGCATTTGAAGATGCTACAGCTGTCAGATATCTGACTGAGTTCTGTTTGTAGCTCTGATTTGTTTATCAGTCTTTTGATGTCAGGTGGTCTTTCAGGAAGGCACAACATGAAATAATTTTCATATTTACATCCTCTGTATGCGTACATACATATAGTACTTACACTCACAATAAGTAGACCAATAACAAGATTTGTTTCTGATATTGTAAAAAACCCCAAAGATGAAGCATGCAAAATAAAGAAAGAAGCAAACATAAATTACTGATATTCCCCGCCTTCTATCTGTCCCCATGTCAACAGCTGAGTATATGTCTAGAATAAAGTATGTAGGGCCTCACAGTATTAGAAAAAATCTTGACATATTGGTGGAAATTCAAGGAAAAGCAACATAAATTATTAAGGGGCTGAAAGGATTGACTTACAGTGAAAGATTAAAAGAAATAAATATGTATAACTTGCTAAGCAATGACTGGAGGGAGAAAGGGGGAAGGGACATGTTAACTGTCTATATACATTTGAAGGCTATAAACATCAAGGATAGAGAGGAATTATTTAAGGTGGTCTTAGTGTATAACCAAGATTAAATAATATCCACTTCAAATTACTGTTGGTAAAATTAAACCAGAAATGAAAAACATGTCTCAAACTGTACATTCATTCAAAATGTAGAGGAATCTTTTAAGGGAGGCATGATTCCTCAGAGTTATCAGCAGCGTTCTTAGTTGGACAGAATGTGTGAAACGTACATTCAAATCACTCCATTGTAAGAAATAGGAATTAAAGTTTTTGAAATTCCCAGTGAGTTTTCTCACTAGTGGAACTTGCTTTGTGTTGGTCTCTCTCTACCTTTTTTGTTTTTTTCATGAGTTTCAAATTTTTTTTGATTCAAAATGAAAATAAATGTAGAAACCTATGTGGTGGTGGTTTGGTTTGGTTTGGTTTGATGTTTGGGTTTTGGTTTTTTTTTTTTTATAAAATTGAGCTGTTCTCTGTATAGGCGGTAGCGGATAATCTACCATAGGAAATTATCTTCTACTGACAAGGAAAGGGATGAGATGATCTAGTAGGCTTATTTCATCTGTAATACCTATATTTATGTGACAATTTTTTCAGGAAAATAAAGGCTTCACACTCAGACAATGATCAATCAGCTCACAAAATAAAGCACAGAAAGAGAATGTCAAAATGGCCTGAAAACTTTCAAGCACTTTTTTCCCTATATCCCCCTCTCTTCCTTGGAAAAGGCTCTAATTCTGTTAAACTGCTGGATTGTTTGTAGATCACAAAAGCTTGTGTCATTCAGCTATTTTTAGCTACAAAAGAGACCTCTAAAGTTGTACTAAATGTAGACATACTTGAGTCATTAATGTAATTTTAAATTTCCACTTGAATAATGAAGAATAGATAGAGTAATACAAGTATCATGGGATCAACGCTGAACTAAATTGTATGGTGACTGAAAAAAAAAAGGCTCTAGAGAAGAATGGGTTGGAAGTCAGCTTTTTATTGCATAAAGGTAGGTTTCCTGATAGCCTTGGAAACTTGAAATAATAATTTCTAGTAATAGTGCATCAGTCATTTTATAAATGTAATTTCTTTAGACCTGGGCTTTTAGGAATTGCTGATGGAGAGTTTACTTTCAAGCAGTATTAATGGTCTCTATTATTTCTGCTTACTAAAGTGGATTACTGGAAAATAGTATGTATAACATGACCAGGACTCTAATTGATAACAGTTTAAGGAGTTCCTTCCTGTGTTCTTTTTCTATCAGTTAGTAAATACAAGTTTATGAACCTTCCATTCATGTGCCCCAAACCTCAAAGGCAAATGGAAGGAGTCTCAGTCTGAACCTGCAGGCACATACCAGAGTTTTGCCATCAAGATTTTGTGTTGAAGCTGTCAAGGTAGTGGATGTCTATGTAAGCTGTAAATCAAAAGAGAAGCTGCTGTTTAGCTGATATTCCAAATATATGGAAGAGTTCTGAATGTTCATGGCAACCCTGAAGGATGGGTGTTGTGACTTAATTCAGTAAGCCCCAGACCATATTCCTCCTTCCTTCCCTGGGCTTTTATTGTTTAGCACAATGTCATATAGTATGGGTTATCCTTCGGGTCAGCTGGGGTCAGCTATCCCGGATGTGTCCCGCCCCAGCTTCTCGTGCACCCCTAGCCTACTCACTGGTGAGGTGCTGTGAGAAGCAGAAAAGGCCTTTACTCTGTGTAAGCACTGCACAGCAATAACTAAAACATCCTTGTGATATCAACACTGTTCCTCACACAAAACGAAAACATATTACCATACCACCTACTGTGATGAAAATTAACTTTATTCCAGCCAAAACCAATATCGAGAGAAAGGGAGAAACACAGCTCTGACTTGCTATAGTGAAAACCATTTCCATCACAAGGATAGTCAAATTTTGGAACAAGGTGTCCAAGGATATTTTCAAGATCTGAGAGAAGAAAGCCCTGAGCAACCTAGTCTGATCTCATAGCTGACCATACTTTGAGCAGAAGGTTGGGTTAGAGACTTCTGTGGTCCTTTCCAGGCTGAATTAATTTGTGGTTTTTTAGGCATGGACGAATCTGGCAGCCCAACACAGGTGAGCCTTCTCCAGCTCCATGTCCCCACATTCCGCCACTAGTAAGACTGAATGTTTAGTGCCAAGAGACACACAGAAGAAAAGATGACATATATAGAGATAGAGCAGTGTTAGGTTAACAATTGGATTTTGATGATTTTAAAGGTCTCTTTCAATCTAAAAGATTATATGATTCTGTGATACACATGGCCAGCCACACAGACCAACTGTGCTGGTTTTAGTCAGGAAAAAGTTAATTTTCTTCACAGGGGTTTGTATTAAGCTATGGTTTTGGATTTGCCTGAGAAAGGTACTGATAAGGTGTCTTTTTAGTTGGTGCTTGGGAGTGCTTAGACCACATTCAAGGTCTCAGATTCTGATACTGCAGCTGTGTTTCAGACTTTATAAGCAGGGGACACACACACATAGTTCAGATGGCTAACCCAGACTAACTGGATGAGTATTTCATTCCATAGTATGTCATACTCAGTACATAAGTAGGGAGTTACTCTTTTGCTGCCTCCATAACTCTTTTAACTCTTTTTCTAACTCCTTTGCTGTTTTCTTAGATCTTCTGTTAGTTGCTTTGCTTATTCCTTGGCTGTTTCGTTCATTAGTGAGTTAGTGTGTTGATTGGCTTTCTAGGTTGTGCTGTCACTCGTGGGCTCACTTGGACTCTTCTGCAATTCCTCTCAGGCTCCTGCTCTTGAGCTCTTTGACTCTGATTCTAACTACTTGCAACTTGGCTGTGTATTGGTCAGCGGATGGTGGGCCGGTGTATCATATTGTATCATATGTTTTATTTTCTATGATTTTAACTACTTATTATTAGTAGTATTGTTAACATTATTACTATCACTATAATATTAATTCATATTCAATTATTAAATATTTCTTAATTTTACGAGCTTCCTTGTCTTTTCCTCTGATTTCCCTCCACTGGAGGAGGTAGGGGAAGGTGTGCGAGTGGCTGCATGGTACTTTATTGCTAGCCACAGTTAACCTATGACACCAACACAGACAGAAAAACAAGCAACATTCATGCAAAAAAAAAAAAGCATCAGCAGCATCATGATGTTCCTTTCTCTGGCTAATCAGGATTAAAACCCATTAGTAGAAAATGTATTGGCATACATAGATATATATACAATGTGGATCCTGCCGGAAGCTGGCTTTTTGTCCAGACAGGACAAGATATAAAGAATATAGTCTACACAACAGCTGAGGAAAATGGTCCTACTTGGAGTCTCTGGCAGAAAGCATCAAGGGAGAATTGAGGTCGAACCCTAGGATTTTGGAGTCAGGAATACAGAAGATCTGAAACCCAGTATATGCCAATTGAAAAAAATATATTGGCAGCATATGAATAAGTTCCAGCTGCTTTGGAACTGATTGGTACTGAAGCACAGCTATTTTTAGCACCTGGACTGCCAGTGTTAGGCTGGACGCTCAAAGGGACGGTTCCCTCTACACATGATGCAACTGATGCTACGTGGAGTAAGTGGGTTGCACTGATCACACAACAGGCTCAGACAGGAAACCTGTAACCCAGGAATATTGGAAGTAGTCATGGACAGGCCAGAAGTCAAAGATTTTGGGATGTCACCAGAGGAGGAGGTGACACATGCTGAAGAGGCTCCTTTGTTCAATAAATTGCAAGAAAATGAGAAGCAATAGGCTCTGTTCACTCATGGGTCCTGTCATATTGTAGGAAAACATTGGACGTGGCAGGTTGCTGTATGGAGTCCTGTATGACAAGTCACAGGAACTGCTGAAGGACAAGATGAATCAAGTCAGTTTGCAGAGGTGAAAGCCATCCAACTGGCTTTAGATATAGCTGAACGAGAGAACTGTCCACTACTTTATTTCTATGAATCAGCTCATGGATGGCGGCAAATACTCTGTGGGGCTGGCTACAGCAAAGGAAACAGAGCAACTGGCAGTGCAGATATAAACACATTTGGGCTGCTAAATTATGGCAAGATATTTTTTCTCAAGTAGAGAACCTGGCTGTAAAAGTACATGACACAGATTTTCAGGTACCCAATAGTCAGACCGCTGAACAACATCAAAACAATCATCAGGTGGATCAGGCTGCTAAAATTGAAGTGGCTCAGGTGTATCTGGACTGCCAACATAAAGGTGA
Organism: Eurypyga helias; assembly: GCF_000690775.1. NCBI lineage: Eukaryota > Metazoa > Chordata > Aves > Eurypygiformes > Eurypygidae > Eurypyga > Eurypyga helias. The sequence goes on along the minus strand of NW_010223617.1, from coordinate 19,838 downwards.
AGTGCAAGGTCCTACACTTGTGTCAGGGATATCCCAAGCAAAAATACAAGCTGGGTAGAGAATGGATTGAGAGCAGCCTTGAGGTGAAGGACTCGAAGGCGTTAGTTGATGAGAATCTCAGCATGACCCGGCAATGTGTGCTTATATCCCAGAAAGACAACAATATCTTGGGCTCTATTGAGAAGTGTGGCCAGCAGGTCAATGCAAGTGATGTTCCTCCTCTGCTCTACTCTTGAGACACCGTTGCTCTACTACATCCAGCTCTGGAGTCCTCAACATAAGAAGGACATGGACCTGTTGGAGCAAGTCCAGAGGAGACCACGAAGATGATCAGAGGGCTGGAGCACCTCTGCTGTGAAGACAGGCAGTTGGGGTTGTTCATCCAGGAGAGGAGACAGCTCCCAATGAGAACTTATGAGAGGTCTTCCAGTACCTGAAGGGCACGTGGTGACAGGACAAGGAGTAATGGCTTTAAACTGAAAGAAGATAGATATTTATTGGATGTAAGGAAAAAATTTTTCACTATGAGGATGGTGGGACACAAAACAGTTTGGCCAGTTGTGGATATCCCATCCCTAGAAGTGTTCAAGGGCAGGTTGGATGAGGCTTTGAGCAACCTGGTCTAGTGGAAGGTGTTCCTGCCCACGGCAGGGGGGGGGGAACAAGATAAGCTTTAAAGTCCCTTCCAACTAAAACCATTCTATGATTCTATGAATATTTCTAGCTCAGTGGGCCCATGACACCTCAGACCATCAAGGAAGAGATGCAATTTATAGACAAGCTTGTGATCAAGGGGTGGACTTAACTATGAACACTATTGCAGAGGTTATCCATGAATGTGAAGCATGCACTACAGTCAAACAATCAAATTTTGTAGTCTTAATTTAGCTCGAAAATGTTGTTAATAAGTAACTTACAAAAGGTTTGGAAAGAATATAAATATGTCTGTGTGAAGCTGTATCAATACGTATCTTTGTGTGTTTACATGTTAAAATCTATGTTATATCTGTATATGTAGTTCATAATATGTATATGTATAGATAGGATGTACATATATATGTAACAAGTTATAACAGTATATATCTGTGTGTTAAAATGTTAAAATTAACTCATGAGATTTGAACCTTTTCATTTACTATACCATGGCTGCATTATATGCTTTCACATAATAATACATTATCTTATAATTATACAGTAATTTTCATCCCTAAAAATCAACAGAGACCAATTTCTCAGTTTCACAGAAGCAATTTTACATTTCATGGCGATATAATGGACCATTTGTTGGGCACAACTTAACTTTATTCTCATTTTCATACCCCTTTAAACTGCCACAGATGCATAATCTAGCCGTCGTGTGACCAGAAATCACGGCCAGTATTGTCATTACTAGAATCACTCTGCTGATCACCGTCTGGGACTCAGCAAGATTGCATGACTCGTAGAACAGCAACAGAATCATAGAATCATAGAATGGTTTGGGTTGGATGGGACCTTAGAGATCATTTCTTTGCTGAAAGAGTCAGCAAACATTGAACAATGTTCCCAGGGAGATGGTTGAGCTACCATCCCTAGAGGTATTTAAAGATGCACTTGTGTGGTTTATCAGTGTTAGGCCAGTGGTAAGACTTGATTTTAAAGGTCCTTATCCACCGAGTGGTCCATCCAGAAGGGATATTGGATATGAAAGGTAAAGAAATGTAATTTCCATTATCAGAATTGATTGGCAAACCCATTCCTTAAAAAAAAAAAAAAAAAAAAAAAAAAGCTGTAATTTTTTTATTAAATATTTCTAAATCACTGAGAAATAAAATTGGAAGGCTTCAGTGAAGGAAAATATATATGTTGTAGTTACTAACAAACATGTCATGACTCTGAAAGTTCAGTCTAAAAAGGCACATAAGCTAAAGCTGAAGGCATCACATCTACTTGCCAAGTGGCTACTGAGAAGGTCACTAGAACAGGATCCTCAGTGAGTTACTGACTGCTACATTCATTAATGTAACAGAAAAAATACCCTAAATGCATATGGTTGTTGGAGACAACTGAGAAACTGCTTATTTACCACCCATTCATACACTACTGAGCAGGCTGATCTGAAGGTAGCAATCATTCTAACGCATTGACTAAAGCAGCAGAAGTGAAGAGAAATTTCCTTTCGAAGAGAGATTGGTCAGGGCTAATGCCAGATCTCCACCTTCTTTACACAGCCACCTTGCCAAAAGACATTTCAGCCATCACCACTTCAGTGGCATTCTCTGCAGCAGGGTCACTGGAAGTCCATGCTTTCAGAGAGCTAGGACCACCTCTCAGATATGAAACATCCCAATAGTCTTAGGGTGATGGACTACAATAAAAAACATGGCACTAGGACAAGTCAGTTATCCTAACCTCTTGCCAAAAAAACCTATTTAATTAGATATACAGATTCTGATAGAAGGACACCCCTATATTCACTGAGAACATTGTGTATGCATGGTGATGTTTTAACTAAATTTATATATACAATAAATAAATCCATAACCAGCTTTTCAGTCTTTCACAAAGTTTCTGTATCTTCTTTAGTCACACACCCAGACCCAAATGAATATAGTACCAAAAAAATAATCAGCTCAGAATTTTATGAGATGTATGATTTACCCCTCCTTCTAAGGATGTGACCTTCCTACCTTTAATCATCTTTCTTTTGAGTGTTCTTTGTGAATGATAGACTGTTGTTAACATTAAAAACCGCAGCAGATTAAATCTCAGCAGGAGCGGCAACCAAGTTTTAAATCTCAGGGGCTCTAGAATAAGCACCAGAGTCAAATAGCATTGCTTTGGATTCAGAATGGTAAATGTGAGATCATAATATGAAGCACCAAAACATTAAACACCTTGATTTTATATCTCAGTACTTCATACTATGACTACTTAGTAGTCAAATGCAACCTTCTAAATCAACAATATTCCTTGTAGACTTTCTTTAAAATACTCCTGTCTTTGTACTAATCTAATCACACCCAAGTTCACATCAGCTACTGACATTGAGATATCTATATCCTTCTGGTCTTTCGAAATACATTTTTTCTTATTCTAAAATCTTAAATCCATCATTAATATTCTACTGTGCTAGAAAAAGCCTCTAGCAAAAGTTTGTTAACCTACTATTAGGTTTATGTTATAGGGTGTTATTGAAGAAAACTTTCTTGATTATAGTAAGATAAATTCTCCAGACAATTTATGTTAATTTTTTTAATGGAAGGGAAGTTTGGAACACAGTGATTATTAAAACAAGGAAACTCATCCAGCCTCTTATTAGATTAGATAAGGAAGTCATTTTGCTTAGAGCAACGAATTTGAAAACTCTTAATTTTCTTCCCCGTTCATGTGACTCTAGCAGTTTAGATAAAACAAGCAGTTAAAGCAGATGATGAGTATCAGATCTCAAGTTAATACACAGTAAATTGAATTCTGAAGTATCTCTTCTCTGTGTAACTTTTCTTCAGGTGCCAAGGTTCACTATGTGAATGGCTTCACTTATTTAGCGACATTGCAGCAGTCCCAACGTCAGTCAGAGGGAGACAAAAGTAAATAAATGGCTTTCAGCTTGACAAGCTTTCTGTCCCAAACAAACCTGCAATACACTTCAGCTTCACACATTGTTTTTAATGAAAATTCACACTATAAACCACCATCACCATTTTCCTTTCCCAATCCCTATTTCTATTTTCAACAATTTGCTTACTTGTCATACATACTCCAGGAAGTCTCCCTTAATAAAACCTTGCTGCAGACAACCCAAACTTTATCTGAAACCCAGTAGTTTTCAGCTAGACCCTCTTTAAACAGTGCAGCTCTGTGCTTAGAGCAGCTAGGTTTAGGATTGTTCATAGAAGTGTGTTCAAAGTTACTTGTTGGGGATTTATAAGGCTGGTTTTACACTGTTCCATGAAACTCAATGAATTAGCACCTTAATATCTCTTTTCTCTTCATGGCTCACCAAAAATACTGTGGAAAGAGAGGTGCTGGGGAGACCTTACAGAGGCCTTCCAGTACCTGAAGGGGGCCTACAAGGATGCTGAGAGTTTTTAAAAGGTCATGTAGTGGTAGGACAAAGGGTAACATGTTTAAATTGAAAGTGGAATTGTTTAGATTAGATATCAGGAAAATATTCTTCACTGTGAGAGTGGGGAGGCACTGGAACCAGTTGACCATGGAAGTTGTGGGATAACCCATGCCTGGAAGCATTCAAGGCTAGGTTGGATAAGGCTTTAAGCAACCTAGTCTAGTGGAAGATGTCCCTGCCCATGGCAGGGTGGTTGGAACTGGATGATCTTCCAACCCGAACCATTCTATGATTCTATGATACTCTAGAGTCAAAAGACCAGGAAAAAGGCTCAAGGGACTATATTCATTGGCTAGAAGGTCACCCATCAGTTAGGCAAAGCTCTGAATTTGGCTCAGTTTGATGTTTGGGTTTTTTCCTCACACTAGAGAGGATACACTTAATTAATCTTTGTTATTCATAATTATATTCTTTTTTCCATATATTTGAAATAGTCTGTGAGTTTGCATTGTCTCAATTCAATTGTTGTATTCTGAAATTTGGCTATGTGAGCTATGTACAAGCAATGAATAGAGCAATACTGGTAATAAACAACCTACAGACACAGATAGGAAAAGGGAACTTCATCTGTATTTCCATGTTTCTCATTCTACTCCTGGAAATTTGTATTCCATAATATTTTCCTCTCATTAGAATCACCACAGTGATAGTCATATCATTGCAATTCTTACAGTAACTGAATGACTAAGCTCTGTGACTGAGTCCTCTCCAAGTCATACAACATTTTTTATATCTCTATTTCTATAAATAAGAGGAAGACAAAACTTTTCCTGTTAATGGAGAGAGCATCTGAGGGAAAGGCATCAGTGAAGGTGACCAATTCTGGAGAATAAGACATGTGGTGCATTGATGCTGCCAGCTTCTAACGCTCCATCCAGCTGCTCACTTAGTCTCTACACCTCTGTGGGGAAGAGAATGGGAGGAGCAAAAAGCTGGGTCAAAATAAAGACATTTTCATAGGTGAGGCAAAGCCGAGCATGCAAGAAAAGCAAAATAAGTACTTCAGTCACTTCCGATCCGCAAGTAGATGTCCATCTGCTTGCTGGAAAGCAGGGCCTCAACACCGCACAATTCCTGGGGAAGGCAAGCGCCAAAACTCAAAAAGTCTCCCCCTTCCTCATCCTTTCCCTCATATTTTATTGTTGAGCATAATAAATGGCATGCAATATTCCACTGGTCAGTTTGGGTTAGCTGTCCCATCTGTATCCCTTCCTAACTTTATATACAGCCTACCTGCTGGGAGGGAAGAAGAAAACTTTGACATTGTTCAAACAGTGCTCAGCAACAGCCAAATCACTGCTCATATAGTCATATCAACACTCATATAGTCACAAATTCAATACACAGCACCATATGGGATGCCATGAAGAAAGTGAACTTCATCCCAGCCAGATGTAGCACATTAGTTTACAACAGTTAATAAATTAAAAATATTGTGTTTCAGCCTTGCATGCAGGAACATGGTTGTCTGTGTTGTTAAATTATTCAAATGGTCACAGGGTTTTTCAGCAAAATCTTCTTTTTGAACAGTGCCTGGCCATAGCTCAGAAGTGAGAATAACCCAAGGACCAGCCTTTGTAGGCAGTTTTCTTGCAAGCACCTTGTTTTGGAGAGAAAGGAATTGTAGCATTATGTGTGTGACCTCAGAGCCAGATAATGAACTGTAGTTCTGATTAGTTTTGTAATGTAAAAAACCTGCATTAGCTGACCTTCCTTTTATACATCTATTATCTTGTAAGTATTTTTATTTATATTTTTTTTTAAAAAAAAGAATCTTTTAATAATAATAGAAAAAAACCTGAGGAGGAAGACATAAACCACTTAGACCAAAATTTACTGGCAATGTACAGAAATCTACCTTTAATTACCTTTTGCCAACATTATCCATGGTAATTGTATTTGCATTTACAATCCTGTTTGAAAAGGGCATTGTCACTTATCTTTGCCCATCTTATTTGATTAATTGCCTCACTGTCAAGATGTTAACCAAGGATTTTGGTACTCTGTTTTCCTGTCACTTATCTGATACTCCATGACTGTTTCTGTTAAGTTTCTATCATTGTTTTCCTGTTGAATTTCAGCAGACTTACTAAGGATCTTATTAAAGGCATCTGATGTTACATCGTTAGTAAGATCCTTACGTCTTCAGATATAAGGGATGAAATGTCTTTTCTTAGATCAGCTGATACAGCTGGGAGTAAACAGACTAGCTTTTGGACATATGGGTGTGTATAAACCATATCTCCCTGACTTGTAAGAATATTTTTCTTGCTTAAATTGAGGTGATCTCTTTGTATTGATATATTTTCCTATTATTTTCCAGGTGGGAAACAAGACATTTATTATAATTAAAAACAACAAATAAACAAAAACCCCCTCCCCCCTCCCAAAATATATCCACATCAGACTTGACTTAAAGAATGAAAGAATGTCTTCATTAAAAGAGAAATACAAAAAATATTATAATTCTTACTTAATCTCCTCTCTTGTAAGACCCATTACATGTTCTTCAGTTACTGATGTCCCATTAGCCTTTCTAACTTTTTTTATTATTAATATTTTTTATTAAAGTAGTATCACCTTCTCCACACCTCAAGTCATAGACAAGCCTCAAATTGTGCTAAGGTTTGTGTAAGAGATGTAAATCAAAACATGTTCCCCATACCAAAATCAGTAACATCTGAACACATAAGTGTTCAGTAACATCCACACAAAAGTGTGGATACAGAGCTTTCTACAGAGATATACATGCTGAAAACTTTAGTGTTTTGTCATGAGTTTTTGCCTGTATTGTTTTCCCAGAATGACAGAAGCAATTAAAAACTTCTTTGATAATCCCTTAAATTGTATGTGGAGTCAAGCATTGGAACAGGCATTGGAACAGGCTGCCCAGGAGTCGCCATCCCTGGAAGTGTTCAAGGAATGTGTAGATGTGGTGCTTGAGGACATGGTCTAGTGGATATGGTAGTGTTGGGTTGATGGTTGGACAAGATGATCTTATAGGTCTTTTCCAAACTCAGTGATTCTGTGATTCTGTGTGAGTCTGCTAAAGATTTTAAAGATGAAACCTTGGGATCAGCAGTGATGAAAACACTACTAAACTAATAGCAGTAATGGAAAAATGCCTCACCATTGATTCTGAGGAGATAATCTTCCTGAAGAAAATACTCTGCCCAGACTACAAATCCTAAATATTTAGCCTTCAATATGCAGGACAAGAGTCATTAATGTAAGTTCATGTCCATTTTCCATCTGGCTATTGCTGTGGAATTTGAGTTGCTATTCTGTCATGGAAGTCAGTTTAAAAAGTGCACATTTGTGCAAAGACACAGTTTATTTAACACATTGAAGGCTTGAGAAAAGTGTGATAATACCAGCTTTGGAGCCAGAAAGCATGGACAGACCCACCACCAAAGTACAGCAGAAAGTTGCCATGGACAATGCAAACAGACCCATGGAAATGCACTAATACCAGTGGAGCCTGACTTATACAGAGCAGAGGAAATAACTGAGTTTACTATGGACACCACACAAATATCAAGAAAAGGACAAAACCTTATCAGTATCTCTGGATAATGCTGGGTTTGTAGGAAAGCTTGAACCTTTCCTAGTACATGAAGGAGAACTAAGACTGATATTTTATTCCCCATCTGGCAGACTTCATAAACCTGGAAGAGTGCTGAATCTGAGATGTGAATGCCTATCTCCCAGGACAAGACAATAATTCTGTTGTGAACATTGTTACCTTAAAAAGAAGACAAGGCATTTAATTGCAGTCCAGATTTGGAATTATTGCTTTGATCTGCTTTATACTGCCTAGACAATTCTAAACACCACAAAATGATTCTATGAAAATCTGTTATTGGTGGGATCTCTTCAGTCCCTAAAATACAGCCACGTTTTGGTGAGAAACGTTTCAATGGTTCTTTTTGAAGACATGCATATTAAACTCAAACAGCATTAATATGTAGGGTTAGTTTGACAGAGTCAACTTCAGTCCTGCATTTATGAAATCTAAGTTCCCTAGGACTCAATTTTCTTTTTACATAGAAAATTCACTTAAAAGTATTAAAGATTCATAAAATGTGGGGGAAAAAAAGAGGAGAAAGAGGGTAGTTCAGCATCAGATATCTGCATCTTTCTCCAACAGCTTCATCTATGCATTTAAATCTATCACTTTTCACATTCCTGTGACTTTTCTGTTATTTTTAGCATTTCAAGTGATGCTTAGTAACTACTTAATCCTGCATTGATTACAGACCCCTTTACAAAATAATATCAGTAAACAAGGTTAAATATAGAAGTCAAAAGGAAAACCAAGTAAACAAATAGAAAAGCAATAATATTTTTGATAAAATAAAAAGATTCTCATGCAATCAAATATCAATTTTCCTGAGTTGTATACATCATGTAAAAACTAATGCATAATTATTCCCAAAAATACTATTCACTGTAACATAATCATCAGGTTTAGATCAGCAAAGACAATTTTTCATAAACATCTAGGACAATTAAAATCACAATCTCAAAAATACAATCACCAGCTATTTAGCATTTCTAAATTTGAAATATCATTTGGATTCTTTTTATCCTGCAGAAGGTTCTTGAGCCATTGAGTAGGTCATTATTTGATCTTTTGTTTAGTTAAAGAACCCAGTGTAGCTTGCAGTTGAATGGGAAAAATCTGCCATGTATAAAGTTCTTATATTACAGAATCACAGGAAATCACAGAACAACTGAGATTGGAAGATCCCTCTGGAGATCATCTAGTCCAATGCTTTTGCTAATAGCATGTTTAACCAGAGCAGCTTGCTCAGGACATCGTCCAGTAAGGTTTTGAATATCACCAGAGGTGAAGACTCAACTTCTCTGAGCAACCTGTTCCAGTGTCTGATTAACCTCCCAATGGTTTGGGTTGCAAGGGACTTTAAAGACCATCTAGTTCCAACCCCCCTGCCATGGGCAGGGACACCTTCCACTAGACCAGGTTGCTCAAAGCCTCATCCAGCCTGGCCTTGAACACTTCCAGGGATGGGGCATCCACAGCTTCTCTGGGCAGCCTGCTCCACTGCCTCACCACCCTCTCTGTGAAGAACTTCTTCCTGATATCTAATCTAAACCTCCCCACTTTCAATTTAAACCCATTACCCCTTGTCCTGTTGCTACAGACCCTTGTAAAAAGTCCCCCCTCAACTTCCTTGTAACCCCTTCAGGTACTGGAAGGCTGCAAAAAGGTCTCCCTGGAGCCTTCTCTTCTCCAGGCTGAACAGCCCCAACTCTCTCCCCCTGTCCCCATAGGAGAGGTGCTCCAGCCCTCTGAGCATCAATAAAGTGACTTACTATGTTTACGTGATTTTTTTTTTTAAATTTGTTCCCATTGTCTCTTGTAATTTCATTGGGCCCTACTGAGAGATATTATGTCTTCTTTACTCTCCCTGATTATATTTATGCATTGATTAGACCTTCCTGACCTCCCAGAATGTACAGTCCCAGATGTCTCAATCTCCCCTTGTAGGTTAGACGCTCCACTACCTTATTCAATTTCCTGGTCCTTTACTGGACTTGCTCCAGTATGTGTGTATTTCTCTTTTACTGGAGTGCCCAGAACTGGCCCTAGCACTCCAGCTGAGCTCTCCAGAACTCACTAGAGGGGAAGGATCACCTCCCATAACCTGCTGTTAGTGCTCTGTTTACTGCAGCCCAGGAGGCTTTTGGCCTCAACCAGTCCATTGAGGTCCCCATGAATGGAAACATACCCATCTGGTTTACCAGATACTCTTCCCATTTTTGTATCATCTGCTAACTTGCAGAGGGTGCACTGTGTGCCATCATCCAGGTCATTAAAGAGGTTGCACAGGAATGGCTGCAGTATCAAGCCCTTGAGTAGATACTAGTGATGATCCTCCAGCTGGGCTTTGTGGTGCTGATCATACAAAGATATCACATTCTCTTCCAAGTCACTGAAAATTCAACTGTTCTATAATGATTTTCTTTATTGTGGTATAGCTAAACTTAGTGATCTACTATCTAAAAGTTTCTTATACTGCTCTCTCCATCCCCTGCTAACTCCTGAGTTTGCTCTAGCAGCTGGCTAAATATCACATGTCAGGTTGAGGTCTCTTTAGAACAAGGACTAATACTTTACTATACATTTTGGCAAGAGCTTTATAGCCTCAGTTGCCAGTTTCTTGATTGAACTCCAGTCAAGGATTGTAAATACATACTAACAATAATCATCCAATAACATGAGACATGTTGACTGGACATGCAGCTACCTTTGAAAAGTCTGTAAAAAAGAAATGAAGTGCCTGCTACATCAATTTAATTGACTAGACACCATTATTTTTTATGATGCAACTGCAGAAGTCTAAAGAGAGATGATCATTTGAAGACACTTCTGTTTCTTGAATGTATAATTCTCTGAGCTGGTGGCTATCAGATTTCATTTTAGTAATCCTATTCCTTATGTAAAATAAGAGAACGCCCCAGATTTTGGTCTATATTGTTATCATTATTTCCTTCAGATCATTCTAGTTTTATTTCCTTTAGAGTTTTGCAATTCAAAAATTCTACAAAGCCCATAATATTTGCAAGAACAAACAAGTGTGACAAGTAGCTACAGGTGGAATAAGAACACGAAAGTGAATGAAACTGCAAGCCATATAGATTCAGGACATTCGACTATTCCAGTACTTTCTGATCATCATTTATTTTGTCTCTCTTCCAGACCTGACTTTAAATCTACTTTTCAGGCTCTTTTTGTTTGTAAATATAAATTCTTTAATAAACAGACAGACAATATCTGTGCTAAATTAACATGAATACTTTCCAACTCTGTTCCAAAGGGAACAAAGAGTTTGGTCTGCAAATAAAAAATACAAGCAACTCCCTCCAGATGTCCAAATATTACTCTTTGACCAATTGTTTCCATAGTCTCCGTGATGGTATTTTTTTCCCATATGCACATTAAATGGGAATGTCTTTCCAGTGCTAGAAGTGAACTCAAATGGATGTTTATTAGAGATGTCAGAATATCCATGACACTTTGTTTTCTTAAAAATATTTGTCTTTTTATTATAGGCATGCCACCAAAAACAGCAGAAATACTCTTCCTTTCAACAGTGAAAAGAGATGTTCTGGGAATCTCTTAACATCCCAGGCAGCACAAGAATCCCCAACAATTTTAATATTGTTAAACTTCAGGTGAACATCTAAACATTTAGATATAAAGGTGACACATACATGAGCTGAAGCATGTTTGAGGGTTTGTTTTTTTGTTGGTTGTTCGGTTGGTTTTTTGGATTTTTTTTTTTTTTAATTATACAGCTCCTAGAATAAGGTAAGTATACCAACACTGAAGGTATATTTGAAAGGCACTCTTAATGCCTGATACTTAACTGCAGCAAGCTCAACAAACTTTCACTGAAATCAATATGGTAGTAGAATAGTCATCAATCTACTCCTTACTTGTTTAATCTAGGCCAAGATTTAGACAGATTATGTGCAGTGACATGGCATACTAACACAGGTAGTAGTAGTGTTTGGAAGCTGGAAAGCCAGGGAGAGCTTTTCTTCTATATGAGCTCTAGTAATGGCCAGTGACTTTATTTTCCATGGGGATCTGAAGTGTAAATCATGTAACTTGCAGTGGACCACCTGTGAATGAAGGTTCTTCCAGGGAGAAGAAATTCACTGTCTGCACCTAAAAGGGTCTCAGTGGATAGAGAGACAAAGGTGGGGATGTTCTGCAGTATCCCTTGGGTATGACTTAATGGCGTATATATCACATTTTATGGCAATTGTAGGACAACTTCCTGTGAAAAATTTTTTTTCCTTTTCCCTGAAAATGCTTTGAATATGTAGAATTGCTAAGGTACGTACACAAAGGGAATATGGAAAAGAAGACTGGTATTATGAGGATGGGTAGAGGAGGGATGAGAAAATAAATGAAAAAAAGAGAACAAGCCAAGTACACACTCATATGGCTTTTCCTTAACAAACCCAACTGTTGATTTCCTTTGTTCACACATCTGCTGTAATGCCTGTGAAGTTTGATTTTTGCCTTAAGAAGTTAATGTTTCATGACTGTTGTCTTCTGCAGAATTCATGGTGACTGATAGGCAAGGATGGCCTGAGGCTTGATATATCTTTATACTGACAATCAATTCCAGGCACTGCATGGTGATTAAAAGGAAAAAAAGCTTTATTCTGGAGCTTAAATACATCATTTAGGAGTAGCCTTCTAAAGCTACTCAGTAACATGAAGATTTGGCCATTTAATGTGTTATGGTTTATTCCCCAGTTTTTACTGTTCATTATCAGATGGTCAAAACTTTTGGCATCTCCCAAAGCTATTTTAAAAAGTACAGTCACTGTTTTTATTTTTGACTCAGAGGTTATATTTTGATCAGCCTAATCAAAATATCAGACTGATGATCAAGGTCAAAATTTGTAATATATTTTTATAAGAATTTCTATTCCCAAATTGTACTGTGTTTTCATACTTCTATAGTAGTTAACATCCTTTTAAGTAGACAGTTTTTTTCTCTAAAATATTTTATGCTCTCTAACAGGAATGATGAGTAAGAAAATCAATTTATCATGACCAGAAGGCTCTAACAGTAAGTGAAACACAAATGACAGCCTGTGTTTTGGAGCTCTAAGGGTTTGGCTTGAAACAACTGAAGAAGCAAATCAAAATCTGAGCTGAGGATGTACCTCATACACACCTGTTTTTCTTTTTTAAATGTGAAAATATTATTTTTAATGGAGAGTCTTGTCCCTCATTTCTTCGTTCAGTACTACCGTTCAGTACATGGTTGATAACTAGTGTCCGGGGCATGGAGCACTTGACCAATCTACCAAAAAGCTGTATTTGAAGGTTAACAAAGAATCTGAACTACAAACCTGTATATTCACCATATGAAAAAATAGTGGAATAAGGATCAAAATAAACAAGAAAAATGAGAGGCAGAGAATGTGGTTTCTGACCCCTATGGTTTCAGGAAATACTGCAAATGTGATTAAGGAAATCAGAGACTTTGGAGAGCTTCTTAAAAAAAATAAATTAAAAGAAAACAACTGAGAATGATGTAGGAATATCAATGAAGGAAATATGTGAAAACTAGATAAGGAAAAGGCAACACCAACACAGAATTATTGGCAATAAACTACATCATTAACATAGGTTATATTCAACAGCCCTTTCCCCACCACCCCCCTTAAATGTAGTTATTTGTCTGAGATGCTGGTGGGAGAAGGCTTGCAAACTGAATGTAGAGTACTGAAATAAAAGAGTTTAGATCATAAACAGGATGAATCTATCCTCTAATCTGAGATCAAATGAGACAAGCCTTTTTGAGTGACACACCTCAGTCCTGCTTGATTCATACTGTTTCAGAAAGCTGCTGAGATTGTTCCTAATGGATCAACATGAAATATTTCCCCTCTATTTTTTGCCTCCTTTTTCCCTACTGACTCAAATAGGCCTCGAATAAGTGACATTGCCTCCTTGCATATGTCTCTCTATTGATTACTGGAAATGATTAGTGTATTTAGACTTTGAAGTTGGTCACCTGAATAAAAGTCTTAAATTTTTTATGTGTGCTTTTGGTGTGCTGTCCGCAGATCACAGTGAATAAAAGTCTTAAATTTTTTATGAGATTGGCTTTTGGTGTGCTGTCCACAGATCACATTGATTTTCTACTCAAAAAATAAAGGACTGTGGCATTGGGTTTGAAAAGAATAGGGTAATTCTTACAACGGTGAAGAAAATCAAGTGTTAAATTACACAGGTAATCCTTGCCCTTCCATTTATAAAAGCAGATGGACCCAGTTTATATGTTTCATTCATAAACACATCAGTGTGTATTTATGAATGAAAAATGATATTTCTATGAGCAAATAATTGGAACTCTTCTGGTCTCTGTGCAATGGCAGATAATAATATTTACCTTCTTTACAAAGCAAAACATATTAAACATTCTGTCAAGTCTAGTAAGTATAGCATTCTGCTGATAATACTAATACTGAGAATGTAGAATATTTATGTTTGAAGCCATCATAGCTTGCCAGAGTGACAGATGAGTTTGGTGATTTGGATACTTACCTAAAAGCTTGGACATGTATCTGAATTTCATCCAAAGAATGAATTCTTAAAATGGAAACATTTGGCTAGAAATGTTTCATGAACAGGTTCCCTTGCACTGCATCCAGTATTTTCTGCAGTCAATCTGGTTTGAAAAACATCAAGAACAATGAAATTTCCACTCATCACTAGCTGAGGTTTTTGGTGCAAGGTCTATAGCACCAGTCCAGTCTGGGAAAGACTGTACTGTGGATAAAGTGTCATGCTGTGTCTAGCATTATACTGAAATAGAATCATAGACTCTTTTAGGTTGCAAAAGATCTTTTAAATCATCAAGTCCAACTGGTCTATGTGCAACTTGTTAGAAAAATGGTGCAATAATGACAAGGCATACAGCTGACCATCCAATGCAATGCATACTAACAACAGTAGATTTGGATTTGTACTATGTTGTAGAAGATTTCTCTGTAGGGCAGCCATGATCTTTTACTTGTGCTTATTGTGGGAAAATGGGTTATATGGAAACATCTCTTCAAGAACATGTTACTTCTGAGTGTACAGAAACATCAACAGAAGTGATTTGTCTGGTATGTACAGCTTTACTTGAAGGGTATCTAAATCATTTGACAGGTGACTTTGAAGCTCATCTTACACTGGAATGCAGATCTCCTAGAAATTGAGATGAATCCAGTGATGTTTGGCATGTGCATAGGATGTTCCATCCAGGCCAGGGTTTGGGATGCCAGTGTGCACGTTGATCAAACATGCACTTTACTACAAGTTCCCCTGCTGGGCTTTCATCCTCTCAGAGTTCCTATTTTCCAAGCAATAGAGAAGCCATGGGTCCCATAGCTGAGCTATTATATCAGCTATTAGATGTAATCATTCTACTCTAGGACAGCTCAACTCCTCTGGCTCTTCTGCTTCTCAGTTAGAGCAGATGCAGATGCAACTGCAGCTGGAAAGACAACATGCACAGGCAGCAAGACAACAACTGGAGACTGCATGAAATCCAACTATATACACCAATATCATCAATGTCAACAGCACTATGACACAATCTACAAGAACAAGCACATCTAACACAGAAAACAGTCAGAAGACTATCCAGAATTACAATTTTCTTCTTACAATTTTCTTCTTTTCTAAATACATGTTACTACACCAGCTTCAAACATACTTCAAGTCTGTATAATTTATTCTGTCACAACAGGAGAACATGTCCTTAGCATGTGTTCCCTACAGGTAAAGAATTTGCTGTAGGTCTTTCCCTGTTCAGGATTTTCCCTCCTTTTAAAAAATGAAGCATAATATTTTAAGATGATGCCGGAAAGGATGCTTATGCTGGAGCAAATTATGATTTTGCTGTCAAGGGACAGGATTTCATACGTAATGGTCTTTTTTACATACAAATTAGAGTTCTTAATAATGGCTTAAACTGATTATTTTCAAAATACATAACAAACTATATTGCAGGCAAATCTTTGTATACTGGATCAACTTTATTATAAATTAATTATCATTTTGTTTCCTAATCTTCCCAGATGGCAAACAAGAATAGATAAAAGAAATTAATAATATTGGAAATCATTCTTCATTACATTGGTGTATCTTCACTGGATTAAAGACAAGTACCTTGGCATTAAAATAGTGTTGTGAAATGCAGAAGGAAGCCCTTCGAAAAAAAAAAAAACCCTCACACAGAACTTTAATTATACTGCAGCTTTACCAGTGACCCCCCTGACGATAGACATCCTCTTTAGTTTTGCTCAGGATTTAGTTGTTGCATACGCTCATAATCCTCTCAATGCCTTCTCTTTTAAGCACTGCCATTTGCCCTGAATAAAACTGTTTGTTGTCAAATGCTAGCAAGGATAAAATGTAGCAATTACTGGGTGCTTCACATTTTCTAGCATAGTGCTGTTGTGGATATAATAGTCTACAGACATAATCAAGTCAAATTTTGTAGGTTGAGATAATCTTTGATATAAAGTTGTCATGGCTGGAAAAAATAGTGTATCTGTTGTGGTTTGGAGTTCCTTGTATAATAGCTCAGTAACTATTCAGGTCTAGGTGCTGTTGACATAATTACATTTAGAGACAAAGCCTGCACGTGTATATCCCATTTGAACTTCCAACATGTGTGCTTTTGGAGGTGTACTGGAGAGAAAATTGCCACAATTAGTTCAAGCCAGATAACAGATGTGGATGAAAAAGGGATAGGAAAATTAGAGCCCAGTGTTGCATATATATGCAAACCAAGGGTTATGCAGCCTGTGAAATCCCCTGGACCAAATGGACAAAAGAATTTGTAGCCAGAAAGATAGGTCTTTACCCCAAACAAATATCAGTTGGTCTCATAGAGGTATTTCAGTTTCAAATCTAGAAGCATGAATCAATGTTTTAATAAAGCAATGTATCAGTCTTCTCTTGGTCCTCTTTCTATGCTTCACAGCTTGGTAGTAAAACTACTAGTTAGGAACAGACATCTCCTCTTTTCATCACTCCAGAGTCTTAAGCTATTTCCAAAGTATAATGCCAGCATTCTCATATGCAGCTTGTAAAAGTCCTGAAAGTCTTCTCTTATCAATATACTGAGATCAGAGTGGATCATTGCGCTGTATGAGTATTGTCATTCTTGTCTCCATAATCCCCAATCAAGAACACTTAAATTTCTTAGTCCATTAATGCTTGAAATCATGTTTGTTTGGGTTTTTTTCAGAAGAGAGGAGTGGAACAATTGTCTTACACAAGTAGCACTTTCAATACTACAACTGAAATACTTCTGAAATACTGAAATACACATGGCCTTGAAAGCTGAATAACAAATGAAGAAAAGTCTTCACAGCACATGGTCCTGTCCTTAAAAAAAGAAACTCAACATACAGAAAGAAAGCTTTTCAAGGCAGTTATAGGACATTTCATCATCTATTTTCAGTGCAGCAAGATAAAGAAAAGAAAGAAGAGTAGAAAATTAAGAAACAAAAACGGAAGTACCCTTAATAACAAATTATTGCAGCTTTTGCTAGGAAACAAAAACATCAATATCATATATGAGGAAAGTTTTGAAAGTTCCAGTGAGGAGATGCAAATGGTACCTGGAATAACTTGATGATAAAATATATTTCAATTTACTATCATTATCTAAACAAGTACATTAGCATTTTGTCTTAAAAAGTAAAAGAAAATGCAATTGTTGAGATACAGTCTATTTAAAATATGTTTACTTTTGGGGAGCTCTTGAAAAAACAGACATGGCTCCTAATGAAGCCCTATGCTGATCTGCCATAATTATAGGAAACTGAGACACTATCTCCTACCTATACAAAGGAAACAGAAAGAAAAGGATGGTATGCAGAAATGGAGTGTTCTACCATTTCCTTCTGTAAGAAACAGGCAAAAATGAAACTGAAATAAATGTGTTTTGACAATTTTAACAATAATACTTGTTTAAAAATAAAGCAATTCTGTTCATCCTGTTAAAATATTTATGATTTTAAAGTGAATGTTCTTGAATAAAACCATTTCTTTTTGTACTCTTCAGAGAGTCAGTTTTGTTGCAACAAGTCACAAGCCATAATTTCTTGTGATTATCAAACCTTTCAACAGATATATGCACATACACTGGTATTAGTTTTCAAGTTTCATTCTAATGATCTACTTCAGATTTTTGTCTTATTGTCCTAGTTTACCATGAGTTTATTCAGATTTCATGTTTCAGATTATTTCCTCTGGAAGAACTTACACATGGATAGGACAAGGGGTAATGGGTATAAATTGAAATCAGGGAGGTTTAGATTAGATGTCAGGAAGAAATTCTTCACAGAGAGGGTGGTGAGGCACTGGAACAGGTTGCCCAGAGATGTTGTGGATGCCCCATCCCTGGATGTCTTCAAGGCCAGGCTGGATGAGGCTTTGAGCAACCTGGTCTAGTGCAAGGTGTCCCTGCCCATGGCAGGGGGGTTGGAACTAGATGATTATTAAGGTCCCTTCCAACCCTAACCATTCTATGATTCTATGATTCTATGAACTTCATATCTAGGAGCAAAGCAGTCCTATCTGTCACAAAATGCCAGGAGTAAGACTTCATGAGTATCATATGTTACAATCAATAAGCTGGGAAAAGTAAGAACATTTGTAAGAATCTGAAGGGTTAAAAAGATTAGGTTCACATGAATAAGGGGTTTTAATTGACAACTGGAATACATAAATAAAAGTTGTAGGGATCACTGAAAGAGTTCTTCTACTATTGTTTCTACTGTCCTGTACAAAATGCATGCATTATTGTCTGAAAATCTAACGGGATTCTCAAGATATTTCAAGTGTGTTTAGGTGATCACATACACGCCCACAAGTGCTCTACTTATGAAGCTAATGAACATAAAGTAGTAGGGTTCTCTCACCTTTTCGTTTCTAGAAGAAAGTACTCTCTTGGTTTAAGAAATTCAACAAATGCTTCCTCCTTAATAATTTGAAGCTGAACTGATCCACAGTGATGATTTAGATAGCTACTAATGTATTTTTCAAGACAGATTTTTAAAAGGCAAACATTGGTTCACTCCCTGGCACATCTGCAAGCAAAGTCTGGCAGTTCTTCACTTAGCATGTAAATTAATTTCTTTATTATTTCTACTGCTATAACATTAGGTTCACTGAGTGTGAAGCAGGTTGCCATTGTGTTTAGAAATTGTGTACAGAGAAGAAAGTGCTTGTACTTTTGCGTGAGACAACAGGCAGACAAATAGAAGTGTAACATGAGACAAAGCATGACATGTAGTTCTCTCGAAGTATTAGCAGTCTCTTGCCAGCATTTTTAGGCATGGTAGCAAAGAATTTTAGGTATCATTCCAAGGAAAAAGAGTGATACAGACTGAGTCCGCAGATCAGTAATTTTCAGAGGTGTTTGCTCGAAGTGAGCCAAGACTGTATTGTCGATGATTGTTCATAAGTAGTAATGAAAGACAACATGGAAAGTCTCAGATGATCTTTAAATGACTGGGAAGACGTTGAAAAAATTAAAATCAGAAAAAAACAGGCAGTTTATGCTGAATGCAATGAAAGAACAGAATAAGGAAAATATGAAGAGAGAGTAGGTAGAGGAAAGCAATTGGGTGGGGAATTACTTTAGTCACAATATTGTAGATTATTTAACTGGAGGTGGACTGATTCAGAAAGGCCAAGGAATTGCAATTTCCTTACATTGACCAATGAGTTATTCCACTAATAACTGTTGTCTGATATCTCTCACTGGATAACTAATCTCATCTCCTAGTCATCTCATTTTGTTTGTCTTGAATCTTCTCTCCAGCAACTAATCTATCTACAGATCGTGAGGAAAACACAATTGTAATTACCTGCAATGAACTGTGCTCTATTGCATCTTTGTTGACTGGGTAAGTA
>NW_010223617.1:0-210 GCF_000690775.1 Eurypyga helias | reverse complement strand
AAGAGAGAAAATGTCCACATCAATGGGGAAAAATGACATACAGTCTGAACTTCAGCTTTAACAGTTCAGCTAATAAAATTTGGGTCTCTGACATAAAGCAGGTGTTGTGGTTTAACTATGGCCAGTGAAAATACCATGAAACCACTCACACAGCTCCCCCCTCCTTTCTCCAGCAGAGGGGGGGGATCAGAGGAAAAAGACAAGTAAGCT
>NW_010223616.1:161686-162983 GCF_000690775.1 Eurypyga helias | reverse complement strand
ATATGAGAATAAAATCCCACTAGTTATAAACCATTGGTCACTGTGTACTGTAAAACCTTCCCCTTGCCTGACTTTGTCCCAGGATTATAAAAGGTGTTTTATAGGAACAATGTTTACCTCTGCAACCTACTAAATGGATTCAGTTTTGGGGGACATATTCTGGACAGCTCTGCTGTTATTTTGCTCTTTCTAAAAACTCAATTTGAATCCATGGAGAATACTTGTGACTTGCATTAGTCTGTTGATGTGTATAATGTTTGCTCAACTAACCTCTTAATTTTGGGTGCAAAACTTGAAAGCACTAAAGGAAATTAAAGGCTATGAGCAGAAAAAGATGAAATTTCTGGGTTACTGAATCTTCTCTAGGTTTTTGTTTCAACTGGATGTTAAAAGCTTTTGAAATAAAGAGCAAAATGTCTCCAGATCAACCTATCTAATATAAAAATATAGAAAATGCCTCATACCTTTTTTTGATAACTTTGAAATGAGTCTCATAAAGGAATTTCACATATTTTTTGGCTTTCTCAGGAACTGTGTTAATTTTTTATATTTTTCCATTTTCACTATTGAGCATTCATACTGCTACAGGGTTTGTACTTCTGAAATTACGTTCAGCAAAGGAGTCTTTTGCTCCTGCTTCGTTTGATTTGGGACTTTTTTTTTTTTGCTTTTCTCTTTGTTCTTCAAGAATCCATGACAACTTGCTGGGATTTACCCTGGCTGCAGGAAACACGTGGAAATTTGAAGTGCCAACCTTCCATTTGCATTTGTAAAAACTTTTTTCTGGCCATATTTTTTTTTTCTCACTTGATTTTTTTATTTTGTATTTTTTAATGTTTTAATACATTAAAACTCTCTCACTCAGGTTCACTCTGGCCAAGTTCTAGCAAAGAATTCAAAGGATATGAAGAGTAGCAGATAGCCTGGCTTGTTTATAGGGAAAATATATATAATGCTTTTGAAGCTAGGAAGTTCTTAAAACTCTGCAGTGTTCAAACATATGAATATGATCTGAATTAAGTCTATATACCTTCTTGTGTTCTTACGTGATGTTTATTACAGCAAGTCTTTAGCACCTAGAAAGCTGGCATTATTCTGAAGAATAGATATAAGAAAATATTTGGCTTCTAGGTCCATGCCTCCTCCTCATGGTGATTTCAAAACAACCCTCTGGTTATGCTGTACTTTCTCCTCCTTCTCCTGTGCTGAGTTCTTACTGTTGTTTCGATTTGTTTTCCTCCCCCCTTTCCCATCCTTCCAAGAAGCTGACTTAGGAAGGGGGGGTGGTGGGGGGGTG
>NW_010223616.1:102075-161655 GCF_000690775.1 Eurypyga helias | reverse complement strand
ATGGGGAGGGGTGTGGAAATCAAACCAAAACTGGTTTAGACAGTGTCAATTTTGTTTGACTGCAGAAGTTGTTAGGTTTGGTCTAGATGTATGAAATGAATGCTCAAAGTTTGGCTCTTCAAACTATTATGCAGAATAGTCCTGTTTTTCAAAGGTAATAATTAACTTAAGATTAATTTATCCCTATTGACTGATAATTTTATTATAGAAAGTGAGAAGCTGATACAGAATATCTCCTGGATCTATGACATTTCTTAATTTCTTTACAAGTAGGGCCCTGATCTTGCAAATGGTTATGGCCCACATTTTCCACAATGTTTTCTTTTTCTGTCTTGGAAAGATGGCTTGGAGGTTCTCACTGTTTTCATTTCTACTGGGAAGGTGAGCGGTGTGTATGGGTATGGAAAAGGAGCTTAGACTGAACACCGTAGGAGTTTATTAAAGCTGACAGTTTTGGATACTTTTCTCGCCTAGTCAATGTTCTCAGTAGTTTTATCACATCAACACTAGAACATAGAGTGATTTGAGTTGGGAGGTATCTTTAAAAGATCTAGTTCAACCCCCCAAAGTCACGTGCCAAACACCTCAAGTCACCATGTTATATCCAAGGGGTATAGCGAAGGGCTGAAGAAGAGCTGCTTGAGGCCAATCATTTGTTATCATGTACGTATTATAATCAGCTTTTTACTGTGTCATCTAACAATTTATAAAAATATTCTCTTACATGAATTATTTCACTGTTATTGGCATGCAGGGCCTAATAATTAATTGTCCTAAAGAAATTAATTTCTCACCAACGTGTCATTTTCTGTCTTTGCTTTAGAACAAAGTGGGTTTGCTGTAAATCATTCTCACTCTGCATATTTCTTGTATCCTTAATTAAAGCTATTTGAAGACCAGTCTCTCTTGCAGGAAAAGAAAGCAAGCTAAAAAAATTTCACTTTACACCAGTACAAATTAGACTAAAAAGAAACCTTTTACATAGTTTAGATTCAGCTGCCTAATTTGAAAATGGTGCTTGTAAATTATCTAATTAGATGTTTTTCAATTAAAATGATGCACTAAGTACGTTGTACAGAATTGCACACGTGGGCTCACTCACTGGGCAATAGATTAAATTGCTGTTCTTAACACCAGTCCTTCTGTTTTGTGGACATAGAATGTGAATCAATCCCACTAGAGTAACACATTTCAAAGATAAAAATGCCTTACAGATTAATACATTGGTTAAAAATATTTATAAGAGATCAAAATTAATACTTTTTGGTTTTGATCAAAGTGAAACCCTCCATTTTCCTTCTGATAATTTTATATGGCCTCCATTGTAACAGTAACCATGGCAAGTTCAATGAAACCTCTTTGGTTTTTGCACATCTGAGGTACAGGAGAACTCAAAAAAAAAAAAAAAAAAGAAAGAAACTAAAATGCTTTTTACTCAAATCGGTTGTTCTTGTAGTTCCAAGAGTACAATTCAGGAGTTAATTCCAGTGGCAGTGCCATTGTACTGAGTAACAAGGCAGATGGTGCATCATTCTAGCCCATATTCTATAGTCTATGCAAATGCCTTGTGTTGGTGCCCCAGTGGAAGTAGTTTCCTATTTATCCTGCTTATCACTGTGTACTTAAAGCATTATCCTAAACCAAGTTGGTACTCTTTGTAATCTAATTGGTCCTGATCTTCCCTAGCCTTGAAAGGAAGGAGGAGTGTATATTGACACTTTAGATTATTCTGTGTGACTGTATTAAAAGTCAAAGGGGGGGATCTTTCACTTTTTGTTGAGGGATGAGATTAGTATCTTGTCCCTGGCTCCAAAGTCAGGGTCCAGCAGAAGAAAATTCTCTGTGCTTCTCTTACATCAGCTATCCTTCTGTTACAGTTTTATGAGAAGGATAACTTAAAGGGTGGACCCGTGATGAATTCTCAAGGTTGTAAATTTGAATGTGGTCAGTAAACAAAGTAACAGAAATGGTTGTGCCCTCCTGCAAGAAACTTGTATGTCAGAATGGATGAAGTAAGATTACTGACGAATGGGGCAAACTACTAATTCTAGAAATAACAGAGACACAGCGATTGTCAGGCATACAAGTGGTGTTCAGCTATAAGGAGTATTACCTGCCTGGAACCTTAGTGACACACACCTTGTTAACACTGGAAAAAAGAGACTGTAGAAGGATCCATGTCATTATATTAAAAGATCACTGAAAGAGCAAAATCATTTGTCTCAGAGGATGACAAGTCAAAGTAGAAAGAAGGAAATCTTAAACAGCTTTGGTTTACAGCAAGCTATGGAAGTGTTGGGTCCCTAGATAGGGAATGCAGATGAATCTGAAACATTAAACACCTCCAAGGAAGAAGCTTTTCACCTTGACAGCAACATTGGAAAAAATGCCCTCAGTGATACCGTGTGTAGTGAGAGGCTGCTCAGCCATGTAAGAGATGCAGGCAAAGAGCGGGGCAGAAGGAAACTTTAAGCAAGGAGGCAGGGGATTCGGCAATGAATTAGTCTGGAACACAGGTTTGTCAGAATAATTGTCTTTGAGTTTTTTAGGTCTTTCCCTGAATGGTTGTACTGCTGAGAGCGATGCATTCCCATTGCAAGCCATGATGAAAGGGCAGAGGATCAAACTGAGGAGGTGACAAGTCATTGCCCTTATTGTGGAACAGAATTCATTTCAGAAGTGACAGTTTTAGTATACACAAAAATGCAGAAAGATTTTTTTTCCTACTTAAACAATGTTTCCTTCTTAAATGGTGACATTTCTACCATTCAAAGAATAAAGAGATACCTACCTGCCAAAACCAAATCACAGCTGCTGTCAGAGTCTTCTCCCTCAGATGCCTTCATATCAAGTACATTCAGCACTCAAACGTGTGACATGGCACGAACCTTCAATGTGCATCGAATTGCACTGGAGCAGAAAGGCCTTATGCTGGAAAGGGAATCTGGGGCCGTGCTTCATATGTACTCTTCTCTCCATACAGCTGAGAAACGATGACCTAAGAACACACATTTTTATGCCTATATTTATACCTATATTTTCACACCATTTTATACCTCTAGTGTCAATGTACACTATTTATGCAGATGATTCACATTTTAATGTTAGATTAACATTCTGATATTATTGCTTGGACTGCTGTTGAAGTCTGAAGAAGAAACCACAAACAGAAGAAACATTCAGTAAACTGGAATGTTTAAAATAGCAAAGACTTAAAAAAATCATAAGCAATTACTCTGTCTGTGATGTCAGTACTGTTTGTTGCAACAAAACGCAACACACCTTGCTTGAAGATAATCTCCTTTGGTTTAATGCGTTTCCTCATATACAGAGTTGAGGACAGTCGAAGAAAACAGGGATTTTCTATGCTTTCTCTGGCGGTGTGTCTCCCTTCTCAGGCATAGGCAGAGGATATTTTCAAGACTACCTTGTCTGACTCAGGTTATTCCTATGAAGTAATATAATGTGAGTCAATTGTTTCTTGCTGCCTTCTTTTCCTAGAACTCCCAGCCTTTGTTGCAGAGAACCACAATGTCTCAGGGAAGTAATATGAAATTTA
Organism: Eurypyga helias; assembly: GCF_000690775.1. Taxonomy (NCBI): domain Eukaryota; kingdom Metazoa; phylum Chordata; class Aves; order Eurypygiformes; family Eurypygidae; genus Eurypyga; species Eurypyga helias. The sequence continues at coordinate 158,096 of NW_010223616.1, read as the reverse complement.
CAGCCAAGAATACTTTTGTATGTCCCAAGAACACGCAGCATCCTGGGGTGAATGTGCACCTACATACAAAATGGACCTGCAAATTATATGGACAAGGCATTTAGAAAACCAGGCTAAGTATCTTAACATAACCTTTTGTTTTATTTATAACTTAGAAGCCTTCAGCCAAGCTAGGTTAATTATGTAAGTGGTACAACAAGATGATTTTGCTTCTGCTGGTTAATTTTCCTCAATGTTTCAGGTCAGTAAACAGTTTTGGGTTTGCTTTTTTTAATTTTAATGCATTAATATCTTTAATTTAGTTATTGTTTCCTGAGGTCTGACAGATACTCTAGATGGTCTGAACATACTGCACCTGCGCTGTTATTTTTCTCAGCCAAATTGCTGTATTAGAGCAAGTTGCTAATAAAAGAATTTATTCATTCTCCTTGTCCAATCACAAAATTAGTCCCCAGCTATTAATTAAAAAAATCAGTACTTATAAAGGTTTTCCTTGCATTAGTTATAAATATTTTGCTAAATTAAACTTAGATAATTTTTAAAAAATGTAACCAAGTTTACTGACTATTCTTTTGCATTTTATTCCTAGAATATTTTTGACATGACTATGTTTGGATGAAAATAAGTCACATTTTTTATGAATGTTTGTATTACCAAAACATGAAAGAGGGATGAAAAGACAGAAAAAGCTTGTGTTGCTGTTTGCTTTTCATTTTTCTTGAAGTGCGTCTTCCTCTATAATGGATACAGAGCTATGAATAGATCTTTCCCAAAAGACTTAAAGAAACTTTAAAAACCCAATCCCAAAAGCTCATGCAGAAAATGTTGATATTTGGAGCGCATGCCCTAGCTCTCCCCAGAGCACCTTGCCCAGATGGCCTTGTGCAAACTGTCAGTAGCTGTGACAGAGCACTTGAACACAAACTGGGGCAACGTGGGCTCATTTACTGCAGCCAGACCCCCGCATCGGAGGACACACCGGTGCGAGTGAGGCAGGTCTCCTCACAGCCTCCTGTCTAGGTCAGTACAGATGCTGCTTCTGTCTTTATGCCATACCCTTTCAGTGAGGTGTGTAACATGAAATATTACAACAAGACATACCGGTAACAGCAACTGTTCCAGGGAGGGCCCCGTTCTCCTAGGCCATGTTCTGTCTGCTTAGATAGCAGTTATTGCATTAGCAATAGGAGGCAGCATGGTGAATGTGGTGCACTAACCAGTTGCACTAACTGAATGGTGAGAAGGAGCACAAATAGATACTAAGGAACACCCCATTTTTTTCCTCTCTTTTGCAAGCCTCTATATTTCCTTAACTTGGGTTTACAATTAAGGGAGTGAGAATTGAGTATTGCTGTCTTTGTCAGATGGACTATCTCAAAATTTTCTTGGCAGCTCATTTAATTTATCTTCCTGAGTTCAGGTTGCCTGTTCAGAAAAGCGTTTCTCCTCCACTGCTGATCAGCAGTGTCACTGCTAAATGGGAGCAGACTGTTCACTGATCTGTGAACACTGCGCAGTGCAGCCCTGTGAATACCTGGGTGTTTGTAACCGAACATACCTACATACTGCACAGTAGGTAGTGGGATAAAAATGTCTGAGTTAACATGGAATGGGCACATTTATTTACGTGGCACAATGAAACACCGCTTGGTTCTTTAAGATATGCCTGCTTTACACTATGCCTGCAGCAAAATCCCTATTTGAAAATGAGGTGAGGACAGAAGCTCCATTTACAGGGAGCTGTGTATACAGATATTTCTATATGAAATATAGAAACCTATGCCTGAGTTAAATATCACATAGGTACATTTTGAGCTTGCTGACCATTTTAGGAAGAAGTTAAATGATGTTCTTGAGGTTAAAGGATTAAATTGTGTGCGCACATGCATTGAAATAAACGTTCCCAATGCTGGTTTATAGTGAGTTTTGTGATGATTTGTAGGACAACTTCAGAGTGGGAAAATAGTGTATTAAATATTTAGGATTCTGAACACATTTGGTCTATTTCATTTTGACTCAGCTCTACCCCACTAAGAAACCAAGTTCATAGCAACCCTTATGAAAAATCAGTATGTTTTGTGAGCTGTTAACATCACCTAACTGTATACTCAAAGCTTATTGTAGATATTTTCTAGGGGAAGACAAGTTAACAATAGCTAAAACATTCTGTGTTGCTGACGGTAGGCTAAAAAAGTAAGTTTAAGCAAAAAAAATTGGACATTTTTTAGTCTTAATTCTTTTGCTGGAGGCTGAACAATATGAACTGTCTCAGCCTTAGAAAAGCAAAACAAAAAAGAGATCTCTCCAGCAGTTTCAAATTCCATCCTAAAATTTTGTCCTATAAACAAATAGGTTTTCAATAGAGGTTTTTACTGAAGCTATCATATCCTAAGTGTAAGGGTTTGTTTCCTTTTTACCTGCTGTAGGACCATAACAGTGGATAGGGCTCATAACAGCTCCTACACAGGACAGCTCATTGCAGGGTGCTGATGCCTCAGATGCACAATGTGTTTCTGACACCCATAAATGGCACCTTAAATCCATCTTGTAATGTGCAGTCATATTTGCTTTATCTTAACTTCCTAGCCCCAGGCTGTGTGACAAGCACTTACTCATTGGTGCATTAACTGCTGGACTTCCTCAGGCACACCCTGGACATCCACATACAGCCAAGATGGGGATGATCAGCCATAGATGAGATATATGGCTTGGCTTTGTCTCTGATATTGTTGCTTATCTGTGTAAATCTATCACAAAAGCTGTCTTAGAGCTGGATGCTCAAGAGTAGAGGGTCTGTGGCATCAGTATGACCCAGCAGACTAAGTGCAGCTGGAAGCAGCCGAGACAAACACCTGCAAGCTGAAGGTCCCACTGAATCTTTGTCCCCTCACAGATTGCTCCTTGTGTCATGCGCAAAGAAAGTATGGAAATGAAGTAAGAACAATGGGTGCTGAATGCCAGCTAACACCAAAAGCAAGCATGCTCTAACAGGTTACACTCCAAAAGCTCTGTTCAGAAAGGCAATACCCAGTGCTTCCAGCAGCCTTCATCACTCTGTTCAAAAGAGGGTTTCTGATATCAGTGGATGAATGTCGTATTCCTTTGGGCCAAAAAGGTGTCTATGACAAAACTGGACTGGAGATGTGACCCTGACACTGCTTTCTTGCCAAATGCCCTTTATAATTTGCCACCTCAAAAATATGGTTTGGTAGAAGATTTCTAAAGCTCAGTTAAGAGCTGTCACAACAGCACTGTGATACTTAATCTGGACTGGCAGAGCAGCAGGGAGATATCAGTGATTAAAATCACATATCTTAATTTGAAGCTGAGAAGGAAAGTTCTTGAACTTTTCCTCCTTATTACCCAAACCGTTTGGGATAGCCTATTACCTTAAAAAAACCCTCAGTTTAGATTGCTACTAGACCCACTTCAAGACTTCTAAGTCTGCAGCAGGGAGGTGGAGAGCTGGCGTGTTATCTTGTATAATGAATGTGAAGATTTATGAAATTGAATTATAGAAGAAGCAATAAAAATGTTGGGTTCCCTGATTTGTAGGGAGGGATCTATTTCTGCTAATTAAACAATCTCTTACAGAACATGGATGTTTAAAGAGCTTGAGAAATAAAGCTAAAATGTCTGTGATATTTGTGGTAGGTTTCTACAGACAGTCCTGTGTTTTACCCTTAGAAATATCATATTAAATCAAATTAATGCTGATATGTTTTATTTCATGGAACCATTCACTTGACAGTTTATTAAAGTTAGCATATTTTTAAGCAATTTAGGTAATATTTAAATTCTCCTTTTTCAAAATTAGAAAAAGAATCATTGATCAGAACTGAGACTTTCAGATTATGGTTTAGAAGGTTTTTGATCAGCACCTTTATTATCAAGGGTCAATCTTGTATCTTCATTCAAGGAACATCTGTCTAAGTGTCAAATTAGTGATAAATTAGAGAATTAAACCCACTAGGCTTCAAGAGCCCTCTTTATTAGTTGTTACATACCCATCAGTGAACTGCTGCAGAAATGACTGTGTTTATCTGCTTTCAAATTCTGTCATTCATTGTTTTCATAGCTGCCCAAAATAAAAAGCTATTGTAATGAAAGCAAATGCTTGGTTTGGACAGAATTTTTATAGCTTTGTTTAATCTCTTTATCAGGGCCTGTTGATGCATCTTCTTACTAAGCAAGGCATAAAATACCAAAGGAAATGCTAAATGAGAATCTTCTAATAACTAAATTTTTTAAACTATTGAATTAAACATCGCAACATTTCTTTCCTGGATGAATTAATGTTCATCCGTGCAGAAAATTTTGAATGTAACATTAGTTAAGCAATTTAAAAATGAATTAAAGATTCATCCATTGTATCAGGTATCTGACTTCAGGCTAACATTTTAATCTCAATCATTGTTATAGTGTTTGCCATTCAAAAACTCAGAGAGATAACGACGAAGGTTAATTCATGCAGAACGAAGACTCAGTTCCTTGTTGATAAGTATGGTTGGGTATCGGGGAACTGCAAAATATGCTACTGGAGTTGTTGTTTACCTTAGTATACTAGGCATCACTTGTTTGAATAATTGTCTTTAGCTTTTGCATTTCAGATTTATTTTTGGATTTACGTTGTTTTCATAGCTGCTATACTGGCCACAGGACTGCATTTTTTATCTCTTGTAAGGAGGTCCCCTGATTTTTGTCGAACCATTTGTAAATATTTTTAAAACAGCTGATTGACAAACAGTTTTCTGAGGGTACTTGTTTTAAAAAACAATAGCTATCACTCTTTAGCATTTTTCAGTTTCCTGTTATTGGCCTTCTCTGACACCTTTTCATCAGCAGAGCTGATTAATCTCATGGTTAAACAGGTGCATTTTCTTCATCTAAGCTACTCTCGAATTTTAACTAGGAACAGTGAACTCATAATCAGACTCATTACATCATGTTCAGACATGCTGAATCATACTGAGAAATACTCTTAATGGGAGTCTGACTTGGTTCACAACAAAAATTGTTGTGACATATAATGTCATAGTAATATGTGACATAATATGACCAGAGCATTCACTATACATCAAACGTGCTAAGAATATGTGAATAATGTATATGTATAAAATACATATAAGAATATGCTGTATGTAACACTGTACCCCAAGGAAGTCCCCAGGGCCACAGAGCTTGTTTCAACAGGTTGGGAACAGAGGGCAAGAAACGGCTTCTTACAGGATAGTCAGCCACAGGGAGGGCGTTTCTTCCTAATTCTCATCACTGAGCTCAGGGGCTGTTTGTAACACAAAGGTTAATCTTACACTGAAAATATTAATTCTATAGCTGTTGACATTTATGAAGTCCCCACATATGCCTGATCTTTTTGAACCCTGCTCAGGCCTAGAGCATCCCAGGGCAGTGTGTTCCATGAACTAGCTGCAGTGTAGCCATTTTGCTGTATCTCAGCAATAGTTCATAGCAGGTGTTTACTTCTCCCAGATTTCCTCTTATTTGGATGCCTTTTGTAAATAAAACAGTGCATTTTTGAAGTAGCAAAGAAATAGTGCTGGTATAAATCCTACACTTAAATCTCACCCCATATTTGGGATGATCTTTTCTTTTCCCTTGCCTAATGCAGAAAGGAAGAATTCTCTGACTTACACATGCACTAGGAAGCCTGTTTCACTACTATTCTGTAATTATCAACAGAAAGCAACTGGTACTCCTAACAACTGAATGTAAGGACTATGGTTCTGTATACCTTAATTAGATAACCAGGTTAGGAAAACAATTAGTCACTCCCCTTAATGATAACTACAGGCAAATTTTACTGTATAATTGCATATTAATATACAGCTAAGTATTTTCACCATGTTTTGTCAGCTTCTGAGCTGTCAGATCCTGGTGATAAAAGTCCAGGTATAGCGGTTAGGTCCCTTTTCTTTCCTCATGAAGGAGAAAGAGCAAGGATTATGTATTAGTCCACAATATGGACAACAAGCAATTAAATTAACAAAACTTTACAAAACTATCTTGATTCCCTACCAACAATGGTTTTATGTCAGTAATTCTGCCTTTAAAACAGAGATACCAGTGAAATCAGAATCAGATGATGTAGATACTGCTTAGCAGAGAAGCCAGTTTACAGTATTTTAAACTTCTTAAATCGATCTCATGAAGTCAGGCTGCATTAAGTTGTGCAGTAATCAGAAGAAAAACACCCCAACATGTGATTATGAAATGGTTATCAATATGCTAAAAACATTTTTTTTTTAATGAAACATTTATTAGAAACTAGCTGAATTTCAGTGGGTGGAGAATTACACAGAGCAGAAACTACAGGGATGATTGATTGTTATCAGTAATTACATGCTCTGACTAAACACTTTCAGATTCCCAGTGATAGTTTCTTATGTCCAAATGATTTTATTTTAATCTCCTTGAAGAAAATATGTAACAATAATAAAGGAAAAAACCAAAAATCTTCTTACAAAGGCCCAAGCTTTAATTTGTGTTATTTTTTTTTATGTTCGACTAGTTAAAGAAAAGCTTTAAATACTGATTGCTCGTACTGCATAGAACTGGTGAGAAGAAAGGTCACTGAAGTTTCCCTAGAAATAGGACTATTATAGTGCTTCTCTATAGTAGTCCTAAGTTACAGAGGGGGATGTAAAGGATGGTTCTTAATATTCACTATTCTGACCTCAGTCCAAATGAGTTCTGTATGCTTCTGGCATGACTGAAAGTAGACTTACAAATGAAGATGCTATCTCCTTTATTTTCAGCATTGGAGAGGCCATGCTCCGGATGATCTCTGCTGGGAGGCTAGAGGGTGAGTATCACCATTTTGATAAAATCTTATCCTTCTCCTGGATGCTATCTGAAACCTTGGTTGAGAATATAGGAGAGGAACATACAACTATTAAAACTAGAGTAAGGTGCATCATTCATAGTTGTGGGAGCACAGGCAGTCTCCATCCACACTCAGAACATGAGAAGACTTCTGGTCCAAAGAGGCAGAAACCACCAGCAGCAGACAGACTTGATAACACACCTGGAAGTTACTAGCACTTCTAGCAGAATTCTGTGCGTTTATTTTATGATACAACATACATATTTTAGAGATACCTAAATGTGGTTAGACAATGGCAACAATAAAGTGTTGTTTGGAATAGTTAGTTACAATACAGAATATATCTGGTATAGAAACTGAGTGGAATTTTTTCCTCAGCCTACAGAATCTAGTAAATATCTTGCACGGGAGTTAGGAATTGGCATATAGACTTATAATATGAATACACTATGCAAATAGCTAAGTCTGGCCACTGAACTCAAATGTAAGTGCATATATAAATTTGAACGATTCAGGAAGTACTGAATTAAAAAAAAAAATCTTGGACATGAAAAAAATTTAAAACCAAATAAACTGCTTTAGGATGAAACCTTTATTAAGACATGTTAAAGAAAGGTAAAAGAAAAATGGGATTAGATCACTGAATGTCTGGAGAAGAGATGATGCTAACCTGCCAACCTTGCCTGATCTAGTTCAAACGATTACATTTCCTTAGATGAAAACAAGCTGGTGGGGAATGCAAATGTTTTCCTGTCTCATAGTGTCTTAAAACACATTGTACATAGGTGCTCACCACACACTTGTGTCGAATTGTGCTCATTTTGCAGCTCTCTGCATGGCTGAAAAATATGTACTGCTATCACACACCTTTAGAAGTTAAGATGCATTTCAAAACTGAATGTTTAGTTGATCTTGGATTTTGGATGTTTCTTTTTGATTTGTTTAAAACCAAAAAAGATTAATATCTGCTATCATACTTTCCAGGGTTATCTAGAAGCACTTACTTTCCTAAAATTTGAATCTTAGGCATCTACCAAGAATTTAAGCTGGTTCTTGAAGAAGATTAAATTCATTTTTATTGCAAATACATTTTTTTCCAGCACCTTTGGGAGCAGAAAGGCAGATTAAAAAGAGAACATGATGCAAGCACTGTAAAGACGAGAGGCACACAAAAAATGTGAACTGCTGAATTTACTGTCTAGCTATAATGAGGTATTGCTTAACAATTAAGTTAAATTATGCAGCTGTTTCCTAGTATATTGTGCTAATGCATCTGAGAAATTATAATTTTCTGATTGGAGAACGTTATGTGGAGGAAACTGTAGCGTTCCCCGTTCCTGCAACAATTCATTTCATGATTAAAAAAGGAAGCTAGTATTTTTGCAGCTGGCAGGAATAAACAATAAAGGATGACAATCCGAGGAGGCCTGTTAGTCACTGACACAATAAAATAATCCCAAACAAAAGCTGCAGAAGGAGGCAGAAAAAAAAAAGCTTGAAAGGGTCCCAATGACACACAGCCGCAGCTTATAGGTTTCTGTGGTGGAGTGACTGTGTAGCCCGCCAGCAGCAGAAACAGGTTTGTGTGTTTCAAAGACAAGTGCTGTCACATGTTACTTCAAAGACAAGTGCTCAAAAATTTCAGGGAAGTGTTAACTCAGTATTTTAAAGCAAAAATTGCATGTACTTCAGCTTTAGAAAACTAAACAAAACCCAGCTTTGCTAACCAGTAAGTCTTAATAATCTTTAACTATTTAAAAAAATTTGTTTGAATGAGGATTAAGTGAAAATTGCAGATTTGGAAAAAACACTAGCATTCCAAATATTGCACGTGGAATGTGCTTATGGGGAAAATGGCTAGATAAAGCAGAGAAGAAATTAGGTATGTTAATTGTTGCAGGTGGCTTATGGTTTATTATTTCATTTCTGACCAGCGTTATTGAGACTATTTAAAAAAATTCTACTGTAACAAATTCATAAACAAGTCTGTATTACCCATTGTTTAAAGTTACTTATGCAAAAAAAAAATCACAAAACAAAAAACTCCAGATGAAAACACATAATAGCTTTAGAGAAAAAAATGAAAGCTTTTCAATTAGCATCCATACTTCAGATAATCCTTTTATTCTAATCATCTGTTTTGCATGATTCTTTTGTTTTAGTCAGCATTTCCTTTTAAAAAAGGTTGAATTGGGGGAAAATATAATTTTATTTCACATTTTAGAAGTCTGAATAACATAAAATGAGGTTGTGCCATGCTTCATGACCATGCATGTTTACAGATTTTCTATAAATACATTTACTTACTTTTGTTTCAGTCTTGTGACAAAGCACTGCCTGGAAAGAATAGTGAAGAAACCTAAAATAATGCCATTTGGAATCATTCTTGCTTTTGTTTCTGCCAGTTGTTCCATAAAGGCAAAGCAGATTTGACTTTTTAATTTCCTTGAGTGATCTAATTTTTTAAGCCACTTCTGTACTCTTTTTTATAGAGTTACACTTTTATTCATCATAAAAAAACTTAGTCTATGATCAAGTGAGCTTCAAGATCTTTTTCCCTTCTCGTCCACTGTGCGTCTAAGCTGAAGTTTCCCCTAAGCAGAGGAGATTTTGATGAAAGAAGTATTTTTCTTTCCCCATTTCTCATGGAATGATTGAAGAGTTTTTACCCATAGAACAAAATAGTTTGGGGTTTGGGTTTTTTTTTTGGTTTGTTTGTTTGTTTGAAGAGGATGAAAATTTGGGAAATGCTACAGAATATAAAAACTGTTCTTCAGAAACGACCTTGAAGGGACTTTAAAAAAGAAAATCCTTAAACCAGGATGCCTTAGTCCATACTGAGTTAACTAGTTAATTTGGCAGCTGGTTGGAGTTAGTTAATCGTGCATAGCTGCTTGGCCACCTTACCCTTGCAGTGTGAAGCTCACTTACCCCTTGTTCTTGTCCCTTATGAATTAATTGATAATTTTTGAGATGCTGAGATGTTATGGACCATTCCTTCGATGTCTTGCGTTTATGAGGTTGTGACGAGCCATGGGCTTTCTACCTTACCTAAGGTACCTTTTATCCAATGGAGAAAAAGATATGTGATCTGAAACATTCAATGTAACACACCCCACACCCCCCCCCTTTTGGAAGGCTTTGAACAATTAGCCCCTCTCCAGAGGTTTTCTGTTCCGAGGTGTGGTTTGTCTCCTCTTTCTCCCTGCATCTCTCTGTAAGCTGAGTAACAGTATCGTATTGTATTGTAAATTTCAGCTTCAGCACCAAAACTGTGATACAATGTAGCTTTTCTTTTGGATGTGTCTGTTTACTTTGTACATATTTTGAGCTGTACATTCATTTTGTGTACTTTTTCATGAGTGCACAGGCCAGCTTTGTTCTTTTGTTTGTATCCACTTGTGCCTGCTGCAGAGATGGAAGAGGCTTGGGCTTTGCAAGAGTGTGCATTGGCCAAACAGGGAAGAGCTGAGGAGGAGTATATTGAATGAAGCCAGGTACTGTTGCTCTCAGGCCTATTATGTAGACTCTAATTTAAAAACAAAATCACAAGTGAAAAACAATAGCCTGTGGACAATTTGAAAAACAAAAATCAGCTAATGCTAGAGGAACAAACCAGGGAAATGGTAAATTAGTATGTAATTTCTGAAGTTCTATTTCTTATCAAAACAACTTCTCTCTCCTCTATAAACAGAGAATTTGGAGTTAATTCAGCAAGAAGAGCGTAAGTATGCGAACGCCAAACTAGGCAGGGAAATTTACCACCGTTTTTGCTGCCACAGACCTTACATAAATATACTTCCAGTGACACCACTTACTCTGTATTGCCTGATTGTTTCTGACCAGTATTTAGAGCACTGCCTGTACGCTGAAGTCTCCTGACTTCAGCTGCTTGTCTGCTATAGAAATGTCTTATGCCTGTGGGGACGGTGCGTCGCCTCTGGGGAAGCCAGGTCCTTTGATCTGATGGATTTCAGGGAATGAATAATTACATGAGGTCCACCTGACTGTCGAAAGTGACTAGAAGGATACTGTTATCACTGCACTGCTATGGCTGCATATGCAACGATACTAGTGTGGGTACAACCGTATGTATGGGACACATAGGGTGCTAGTATGAATGCACCTTTTGTTTAGATATATAAATAGATACAAATGTCTATAACATGTTCATAATCAGCTTCTCAAAGTAATGCAGTTTGTGTGTTGATAGTAAGCATAAAGGAGATGGATTATGTGCCAAGTTCAATTCTGAATCTTGAAAATATTATAATATTTTACAAAGTATTTGTGTTGCAGCCATATAATAACTGCATATCATTTACACTTCTTAACATGGGAGAGTACCACAAGAGTTGTCACAGACTCTTAACTAGTGTTGTAAATATTCCACTGTAATCCGTACAAAATGAAATCTTTCATTGTGTCTTCCCTGAAGGTATATTCTTCAATTGTCACGGTGCAATGATAAATTAGACATTAATGCTGTTGTGCCACTAAGCTACCAAGACTTTTCAGAAGCAACTATCTAAATGTTAAAAACCATGAAAAAGCAGGCACACTAGTGTGCAGCACCATGTATTTTTTTTCCCTCTTCTTCGAAATATGAAAGTGCTTGACCCTTTCTTCTAGTAAGGGGGGGGGGGGGGAAGGACTTCTTTCCTCTGTGCATCATCTTGGTTGGTTCTCTTCTTTCAAACAGACCAATTAGGAGTTTTTACACTTAATACGATTTACCAACCTACATCAACTGGAGGTCTCTGGAAGTATTTGTGGAAACTACCTGTGCCTTAGTCTCTAAGGCTCTGTGCAGTTTTACAGCAAACGCAATATTCTTAGGAAACTCACAGTACGTAACTGGCTTTTGACAGAGATTAGTGTATAAGTGATGTTGTGCCATAATCTAGGAGATAGAGCCCTTGAAATAGGTGTCATTTTAAGTCAAGTAGGCAGGGTATCAACCCAAGAAACAGTGATGTTAATAACAAGGATAAAAGTCAATTTTTTTAAAAAAGATACTGTACCAGAAAAGAATAGACAGAAACTATAGACATTCAACACTTACCTATAGGTATAGAGGTAGACCAAACAGCTATTTTTTGTGAGGGACTAATTAATTTTATTAGAGAGTAAGTAAATTCAGCTGTGAATGTTTGAGAATCTAATGACTTCCAGAGATTCAGAATGAATTCAGCAATAAAAGCTAATTAGAAGGGAAATGGATGCCTAAAATATCCCTGGTGTGCATAAAGAAAGAATATAAAGACCATTAATTGAAATTAAAATTTAACAGTAGCCTAATGCTGCATGACATAAAATTCCATCTGTTGTGCAGAGCCACTAAACAAAGATACATGGGGAATAGTGTGCGGTGTCTCTGCTTTGCAGCTAGTCAAAGAATGTGTTTTAATGTCAAACCACTCCACACAATGAGGAGTCTGATGCTCAGAAGAGTCAGTTAGGGTGTGATGATTCCTGTAATTACTAAATTAGAGAGAAAAAAACTAAAAGAGATTCTGCATTAGTGAGACATTTTATTTTTAATTAGGTAGGTGGGGTTTCATCCTGCTTTTTTTATCCTTACAAGTGTAGAACAGGTACCCATGCATTTTAGAACGTACAGACTGTAAAACTGGTGTCCAAACTATTTTTTAGAGGTACCTGTGTGGAGTACATATCTGTGAACCTTGCAAGCTTCAAACAGAATTCAGGAGCAGGCCCAAAGCCAGTGTCCTTTCTCACAGAATCTTGTCTGAAACGCCGTGGAAGTTTCTGCAAAACACATGTAAGGAAGTAAACAACAGCTTTGAATAATTTATCCTAGAATGTCTGCCTTCTTGTGCTGTTCACAAAATGCCTGTGAATGTCTTCTTAGGTTTTTATTAGACTGATGTATTGATGAAAGGTGGTTATATTGTACTTGCATTTCCATATTAGATTAACACAGCTATAATAATTCCATTTTGATGACTAGGGACTAGAGCAGTCAGAAAGGGTCTTGTTTGTTAAATGACATGCCTATTAGTTTATTTCTAGAGGATTTATAATTACTGAGAAATTTCCAACACAATAATTTGACTTTCAGGCTTATGTGTTAGACTGGAACAGCAGCTTTTCAGAAAGTGAATGTAACAAAGCGATAGTATGCTTCTAAGCACAACACGACTGTGGACTGTGATTGTTACCTAAGGCTAACTGCATGCTGAATAGGCCATAATGTCAAATTAAATACTATTTGAGATTCATACTGTACATTTTCTAGATGCCTACATGTGCATCGTAATTCAGCACCTCCATTCTGGGACATCTCTCAATGCAGAGTTAACAGCTACTGCAGAACACATAGCGTGAAGGAAAATAACGGGTTGCACAGAGCCACCATCATGTTTTGTGGACTGAGAGTACAAAAGTCCTTCAGAGAAAACAGTTGTCTAAACAGAGATCAAAACAAAGATGTGACTGGTTTACAATAGAAAATTCTGTGAGTTAGTCAAAAGATGGAAGAACCAGAACAAAATATAAAGACAGAGGTAAAAACAAATTCATATTCAGCAGTTTGGGGAATATTCAGCTGAAGGTAATTAACCATCAGAAGAGGCAGCAGAGAAATATACGGTGATGACCTCTGTTTTCAGTCTAACACCGAGGTTCAGTGCATTTCTGGACAATCCTTTCAGTCATTAAGGATATGCAAATATCAATGTAAACAAGTTGCTAATGAGGATATTTCTAACTTTAATTTGCAAATTTGCCCAAAAAAAGATCAGGGAGGTTTTTACAGAGTCAAAAAATACTCATACAGATCTAACTATGCATATTTCTTGAGGGAGCCAGTAGTAAATGCAACAGTAATGGTAAACAGTAGTGTTAAAATGTAAAGGAACAACAGGTGTAACACACTGTTGCCAAATTTCCACACACTCTCTTCGCCAGGCAGAAACCAGGTAATTCAGCTGCAGTATGTTCTGTTACAGAAGGGATCAACTGGCAGGTGGGGCTGCCATGGCAGAAGCTGTGATTAACTTGCCTTTCTTGCAGCTACCTGCTCCACATCTTCAGCCCACTCTGCACACTTGGTTCTTGCTGGCCCATCGGCTTGTTCATTTCTTTGCATTGATCTCACTCTGTATTTGTGAGCTGTAAAGTGCTACAGTAATTTTACAATTAATTTGTTAATAAGAAATGGTGCATCTCTTAAGTCACTGGTAGCTCAGCACTTTAGCCCAGATCTTTCGGTGAGCATACCTGTAAGAACAATTCTCTTGATGGGCAGCTGTTCCCAGTATTTCCTAAAGTCCTTGTCATTGCAGGCCTTAGACTTGGCATTTGCTGAAATATTTATTTCATTCTCACTGTTTTGATTATCAGTATTTGATACAAAGTACCTGCTACAGCACTTGTACCATTCCCAAAACATTAATTTGGGATGAAAGAGATAAGTGACTGGATATGTATTTGTAGCAGCAAAGCATGTATCCACAATACTTCTAATGACTTCTCAAATTGTCTTTAGGTAGTTCAGTGCATCTTTATGAAGCCTATCAGACTGTGCTGAACCAACTGTCTTTAATTTCTCTCCCAGTAATCTTCACTTATAATTAATTGTAAGGTATATATATACATATATATAATAATGTCCATCTGAGAGATACCTGACAGCTTCTATATGCAAATGTCCCCCTCTTTCAGCCAAGATGTAATGATTATGTACATAATATTTGTAAACATATGGTAAATCATTTTATAGAACACATTTCAGTATTGCAGGATACTCGGGAAAAATATTGTGAAAGCCATCTGTATGCAAGTAAGATAATGAGGGGTGTGACAGGCAGGCTGCTAACTGTGAAAATCCTAATATCTGCTGTATTGTTATTGCACTTGTCCTTTTTCATCATGCAGACAATGACAAAATGCAAACCTGTTCCTCATAGGGCTTCAGCTTTTGAATGCCAGTCAGTTTCTATCACTAGCCTTTAAAAATGCTTCTCAGAATTGCAAATAATGAATCATTTTTATATTATGAAGTTTCATATTTCCTAAAGCAACATATTAAAATGTTAAATTTTTTTTGTCTACTTAACGGAAGTGTGTTTCACCTTTTATGATGGTTTCATCCTCTGTAATCCTGTTCAGTTGCTACCTATCTGTATCATGAGTTTATGACATCATAGTTCCTTGCTTCAGAAAGTCCAATAAACTTACTCCTCAAGTTAAATAGCGAACCCTGCGTAAATCCTGCATTCAAACTTCTTTCCCTGTGTTGTAGTTTAACCCCAGCTGGCACCTGGGGTAACTAAGCATCACACAGCTGCTTGCTCACTCCTCCACAGTGGGTTGGGGGGGAACAGCGGAAGGGTAAAAGTGAGAAAACTTGTGAGCTGACATAAAGACAGTTTAATAGGTCAAACAAAAGCCTCACATGCAAGCAAAGCGAAACAAGGAATTCAGGCATGCCTTCCCATTGGCAGGCTGGTGTTCAGCCATCTCCAGGAAAGCAGGGCTCCAACACATGTAACAAATACTTGGGAAGAAAAACACCATCGCTCCAAACGTGTTGTGTCCCACCCTCCTTCCTCCTTCCTTTGCCAGCTTTACATGCTGAGTATGACACAATGTGGTATGGAATGTCCCTTTGATCAGTTGGGGTGAGCTGTCCTGGCTGTGTCCACTCCCAACTGCTTGTGTACCCCCAGCCTCCTCGCTGGGGTGGGGGAGGGTGAGGTGAGGAGCAGAAAAGGGTGCTGTGTCAGCGCTGCTCAGCAGTGACAAAAAAATACCTGTGTTATCAACACTGTGTCTAGCACAAATCCTAAACACAGCCTTGTACCAGCTGCTATGAAGAAAACTAACTCTAGCCCAGACAAAACCAGCACACTGTAAAATTGGATGCCTAAGACACATTTTCATCAGTGGTCTGTATGATGGCATCGAATACCCTTGTGTGAAGTGTGTGGATGATTTGAAAATGGAGGGGGATGGTCTATGCAATGGATCGAAAGGCTGACCTTCACAGGGACATCAGCTAAGTTTGGGGAGTATGCTAGCAGGAACCTTCTGAAGTTCAACAAAAGTAAATTCTGTCCAAGGGCCAGAATAACCCCATACATCAACTGGTTGGGATAAAGTGGCTGCAGGAAGGAGGCAGGGAAGTCTGGCAGCACAGGCCCACTAAGCTTGTAATTTATGAGGAATGAGGTGTTCAAGTATTGTCAGCATTAAATGAACATGCAGATAAAGCTAATAAAGTTTATTTTTCTATTTACCTTGGTTTTTAAACATAATAATAGATTTAAGTACCTATAAAAGGTAAGGAAAAATGAGATATTGCTTTAAGATTTGACAGCAAGACAGTTAATATCAGTCTGTCACATATCCCCAAAAGATTAATTTGCACGATGGAAGTATTTTATATGTTATTATCCAGAAACAGAGCTGCAAAAAGAATACTAATTTCCATCATTATTTTTTCCAAATACTTTGTATAAAATCACAACATACCGAGACATATAAAACTTAATTATCAAACCATAAAAGTCTCCAAGAATGAACATGGGTAGCATAGTATTTCACCAAAAAAACCAAGTTAGAAACATGATCTGCACCTGCTTCTTGAGATCCTGGGAAATTGATGTCTATGGTAATCTAGGCACAAGACTTTGTTTATCAGATAGTTTTATCTTCCAAAGGTTTGTTGGGTGCTTTATGTCCAATTTAAGCCCATCATATCTGGAATAATCGCAACAGTCCAGCTTTAACATCACATCCAAACTTCCAGCATTCATGAGAGCACCACCTCATGGACATATTTGTTCAACTTCTCAATGAAGTGGGTCCCACTATTTTCAAATAAAATTTTTCATCTTTTTTTGTGTACATTCTTCTGACGAGAGAGCACTATCATCTGTGGCTGCAAAATGAAAACAATGAGATATTTCACAACAAAAAACCCCAAACATCCGAAGCACATGGGAGAGTTAACATTTTTTTCCCCAGAAGAGGTAGTCTTTATGAAAAGTCTGTCAGCTAGGCTGTTCCAAACAAAATCTCCCTTTCTAAATTTATTTTCTCGAGCTACATCATCCATGGCTAAATTCAGTATACTTCTAAAGAGATTTTATGCCCATGTTTTAAGGCAACTGAGAGACTGTGGTTTAATATTTTTTAATGTTATTTCCTGAAGCTATTTTGTTTGACTGTTCTTCCAGGAATCAATTTTTGGGGATACACAGTCAACTCCTTTTTATTGCAACCCATTCCAACCATTAAGCAGCATAATTTCAGCTACCATGGAAATGCTGATTAAATCTGCAAGGTTCATTTTGCCGTTTTAGCTGCGCCTTGACAACTAATTGCTAGTTTGGTTAGCCATCAAAGGGGCATTGAATTTTTGGAATAAAAACGCAGTGATACCATATCCCAGAAAGGCAGGGGTCGCTCTCATCTGCACCTACCACTTCGTACATCGATATCCATGATTCCTTCCTCCTCTGAGCACTGCGCTGGCCAGTAACCTTGGGATCAGGTCTAGGGCTTCCGTTTGAAGCGAGGAAGGAGGAACACCCTAATTGGATGGGAAGAGTTAATGCCATGATTGAAGAGCACCTTCCGTGGAAGCACAGTTTAGGCCAAGGGGCTGCTTGCAGGTGCATTGCAAGGGTGGCAGAAGGAACCTCCCGCCTTCTGTGGGCACCCTGGAAAATGCCGGAGTGCAACACTGCCCAGGGCCACAGGTTCAGATGAGGCCCCCTGTTGTAAATTAAGATTGCTGGTGGGATTCAGGTTTGCAGTTCGGGTGATAGCGTGGCCCGGTCTGTACTGAGTCTGTGTGGTGAGGCGTTGGTGGGCTGCAGGGCCGCCTCCGCACGGAGAGGCTGGGGCTGCCCCACACCAGACCCAGCCAGTTCCAGCCAGCCTCAAGTGCCTCACTGCAGGGCACAGCTGTGTCCCTCAGCCACAGGTGGGGCACCTCTACGGAAATGTATTTAAGGACAGAAAGCAGCCTTTGTGCAGTAAGAGGGGTGGGAATGTGAGGTGTTTGTGAGCACCTAGTTGAGAGGAGAGGTGGGTGCTGTAATAGCGCTTCCCCTGTGGTGAGGAGCCTATGAAGAAGCGTGTTCTTGACAGGAACAGTGACCTGTGGAGAGGACCTACAGTGAAGCAGAGGAAAACTGTAAGGAGAAAGTTGCAGAAACGAGATACTGCAGTGGGCTGACCCTCACCTCGATGCCCTAGTGCTGCCTGGGATGAGCGGGAGAGGAGTTGAGAATGAAACTGAGTCTGGGATAAAGGGTTGGGAAAGGTGTTGTAAGCTCTGTCTATGCTTTCTATCCAACTTGTCCTCAAGTTGAGTATGTTTTGCCTCTGGCAGTAATATGTTAGTGATTTCCCTGTCTTTCTTCACCTGTAAGCTTTTCTTGCCTGGTTTCCTCCCCTCTGCCCTGTTGAGGAAGGGGGTGGATGGCTGGGTGCCTGGCAGCCAGTCAAGGTCAAGCAGAGGCAGGATTGTACAAGACAGAAGGGGCTGTCACTTCCCTGGCTCTGCCAGGCCCTTGCACAAAGCCCTGCAACCCCAGATGCCCTTAAAGGGGGACCTGACACTACCAACTGACTGCAGCAAATGCTGGTTTAAGTAGGTTTGTCCTTGCACAATTAGCGTGTTTTATGTAAGTTTTGAAGCAAGTGTTTTTCCTTTACCTTCTTCAGAAGGGAAAAAAGTGTGTTTTGTCTCCTAGATACTGTCATGAAATTGTCTCTTACATTTAAAAAGTAATATTCCTGTAAAGTGTTACCTGAGGGTTTTTGGATGTTCTTTTATGGTTTTATTTAGGACTAGATGTAGGTGGGATGAAAAACTAGATCAGTAATTTTTCTATTGTGGTGATAATATAATAGCTTTAATTTTTCAGGGCAGCTTTCTACTTAGCTCTACCTTCAACTCTTCTTCCTGAAAGTATGTGTTATTCAACTCCATAAAATTTCTGAGAAAAGTACAGGTCTATCAGTATTCCTTTAAATTCCTGTAAATTTTTATCACTTCTGGATGAAACTATAGTCTCCAGTAAGTGTAACATTGCTTTATTGCTAATGTAGCTAAGAGAGGAGGAGGCATGAACTCTTCTGTCTTCTAAGGCCTCCTCAGAATTTTGATTGCGTGGTGTCAGATATTTGAACAGACCCATAACCAAATTCCAATTTTTTTTAATTTACCGCAGATACTTTCAGACTTGCTCTAAGACACCTCTCTGGTCAGCATTGGAGTGCTGTGGGTATAAACATGTGGGGATGCGTCTGAGATGGCTAGGACTTAAATTAGTTAAAGCAAAACTGATGAGGTCCTGGAAAATACGGTATCTATGCTTGTAGTCTACACTTCCTCGCATTCCTGTATCTATTCTGCCTGGCACTCTAAGTGTTTTACCCTATAGTTAGTATCACAACAATGTTGTATCTATTGATTCACCGGTTGTATGGCCCAAGAAAATGGTTTGTATTTTCATATTGCTCTTTACTCATGCTCCCAAATAGTGAACAATCATTAGTTAAACCTCATTATCAGAGACGAACTGAGACATAAATGTTAAGTTACTTGTCCAAGGCTATATAAAACTAGTGACCGATATGAAAATATAATGTAGCAATACTGGCTTCCTGTCATAACTCAGATCTTCAGAGCAAGATATAAACACACTATGTAGGTAATAAAATGACTTGAGCATTTTAAAGCATGGAGATGCTGCTGATATGATTTATTTCTTTGTACTGCATGATTTCTGATAAATCCCAATGCAGGGGAATGACTTGGCCTTGAAACATGCAATAAGAGACATCCTTAGTTGGACAAAGCAACCACAAGTGAGAAAGAAAACTTAGAGGCCTTTGTAAATGGTGTCTACTGACCTAAATCTCCTTCAGCCATGCTTTGAACCCCCATAGCATGGTGTGGTTGTTATTTGTATCATTAGTTAATCTTAAATCTTGTGTACAATGCTCTCATATTTAACACCCACTCATTTTTGACTTGGAACCTGTGTATTAAAGTTGAAAGGCATAGTCTGTTCTGAAACATGCAGATAATACCCTTTAGTGCTGAGAGGAGCTAAGCACATCTATAGAAAGGAGAATGTCCTGAATTCCAATCTGTCTAGTTGTTTCCTCAACGATAACACTTACAAAACATTATAGCCAGGAAAATATACGAAGGTTAGTAGCTGCCTGCTATGAGGCCTTTGACCACTTTGGGTTGTGATTTTTTTTTTTCTTAAAAGATCCTTAGTATGTTTAGATTAAGGAAGAGAATTTAGATGATGAGAAAGTGTTTAGAAGAAAAAACAATAAATAGATGCTTTTTTTTATAAACTGTGATAGCAAATATAGATGCTACTACAGCACCACAGACCATCTGTGCAACAACAGTCCTTTACTATTGAAATACAGCTCTATATGTTTCTAGTTTATAAATGAATATAACTCCAAGCTTAATTTGATGTTAACTCTAAAGGCTTGTTTCTGTCTGGCCTCACCTGTCAGTTGTGAAGTTCACCTCTGACAGATTGTTTCTGCTCTAGAATGATCCTTACATGATACTGCTAAAATCCCTTTCTATGGCTTGTATACTATAAAAAGGACCCACGTTTTTGGATTTTAGGTGTTTCTTAAACCTCTGGGTCTTTGACTTCTGCAGTTAAGATTGCTATAGACCTAGAAAGCAACTACTTTTTCTTGAAATGTGGAATGGCACAACTCTGCCATTTATTCCCATAATTTACTGCCTTCCCCTGTCTATACTGGCTCTGCAGAGTTTCTGCCTTGCAGCAGACTTGTAATTTAATCCACTAAATTATGTGGGGTGATGGTTCTACAAACTTTGGGCACTATGTTTGCCTTTTTGGGTTGTTTTTTTAAAAAGGAGGAAAAAACCCACAAACTAACTGGTGTGCACCTAACACATATAAAAAAAAAAATCACCCCACAAACCAACAAGCAAGGAAATAGACTTGCTTTACAAAGAACAGCTGTTTCTGGAGAAACTCTTTTCTGTTCCAGTGTCATTCCTCTTCTCAGTTTGAAGTTGGTGTTTTACCCAAGATTTCTCTTAACTAACTACTGGAAATAATAACGTATTGCTGCCTTAGTAGAGGAGAACCCCCTTAAAAGTCCTACTCCAAAGTCTTTTGCCTGACTTAATCAAGTGGAGGCACCCTAAACACTGTTCATGGAAATAAAGCAGTAGTCAAGCAGCAGTGTCAGATTACTGCCTTGACTAAATTGTTAGATTATAATTTTTCAGTGTCCTTTTAAAGGTGGGAAAATCAACTGTAGTAAGTCAACCCAAGCTGATGAAGTTAGGCATCTAATAATGAATAATAATTACAAGCTTGAGCAAGTTATATCCTTTCTGTATGCTTCTGCCACAGTTAAGGAAAACTAGGAAAAGTTACAGGAGTAAATACAGAGGTAAAAAAAAAAAACAAACCACCACCATGAAAAACATGTTTCCATTGCCCTTATTCTATGCTTATCAGTCCATGTATAAATGTGTGCTTGCTAGGTTCCTAATGGATACAGTACTGGAAGGGACTTTAAGAAGTACCCCCACAGCAGGATCTCTTATGCCTTCTTTATCCTTAACAGCCATTTCTTTTCTCTGTTATTAAAGATTTAATGTTAGACATGATGTCCATATCACTCCTCTTGGTAAGGAGAGGGAAAGGCTGAAAGAGGTTTATCTTCTGGAGAGGAAATTGAATCCTTATTGCTGTGTAAGTTGGTCTTATTGTATAGACCACAGGTACAGACATGTACCACCTGTGTTTTACAAAACACCTTTGCATACTCAGACTATGATCATAGTTCTCCTTATTCTCTTCTTTGAGCTAAGCAATTCCAAATATTTTGGTCTTCATAGGCAATAAATCCTGGCTGTTTCATTGCCCTTGTTTTCATTCTCTCCAGTTTGTCCATGTTTCTTGGAAATGAAAGCCAAGAGCTAGGTAGCATGGTCCAGCCAAAGCTTTGTCAGTTTTGTCTATGGAGGAAGATTGCCTGATGAATCTTCTCTTTAATTTTCAGCTGTCTGAAGGGGGTATTAGGCTTTTACTCAGTAGTGTGATATTGTTGACTCCTGTTCATCACTGATGCATAACAAAACTCATATTGTACTGTGAAACTGCTAACTACTTGATCCATGTCCTACATTTGCATATCTAATTATTCATGTTCAGGTGGGGAACCTTGCCTTTCTCCCCACTGAATAAACATCCAATGCTTCTCATCTGCTTTCCCATTTGTCATTCATTTCAATTCCTAGCTTGTCCTCCAGCTTATTTGTAGTCCCTACAAGTTGTGCTATCTGCCGATTTGAACACTTATTGAGATTTCAGAATTCTGTACTGAAGACGAAGGCTTTAATACTCGGTACTCGTCCAAATCTTGAAACAGCATAATCAGGAAATGCACTCAATCCTTAAACAATGGACTTCCTCATTGTGAATTTTTGAGCTGGCTGTTCCCAACTGATGTGAGCACTTGGGGACTATCTTAGTATAAGAAGATGAAAGAATGCCCACTGTGTTCCATAATTTACATTATACGACATCTGTGGGAAATAATAATAATAAAATAATAACTGGTGACCAGTTTCTTTAACATGCAAGAAAAAAAAGTTCTTACTAAAATAAGAGGTCACATTTAAGGCAGACAGGTGAAAGATCTGTTCATTTTCCTAATTATATGCATTTGATTATTTGAATTAAAATGAAATTTTAGGATGTTCCTGTAGTTCAAAAGTTTCAAGGGGGCTTACTATCTCTGTATGATGCACCTATGTTTGTAATGGCAAAGACAAGTTACTGAGGATACCTGGAAAATGTTACTGCCATCAAAAAGATTTAGTTTTCCTACAGGAAACTACCTCTCCATGCTCAAGGAATGTTACTGGAGTATCTGCAGTCTTAGTGCTGAGCCAGTTGAACTAGCTTTTGAGACTTGTTTTTTGAATTATGAGGTTTAGTACCACAATGGCTATTGCTTTCAGCTGGCCCTAAATGGAAGTATGTGCTTGAAGTTAAATTTTAAAAATGCTTTTTAAGACACTGGAAGCTTGTGCGGGGGCTTCTTTTAATTCTCTATATATGTGTGTGTATATATATATATATTTTTTTTTTTTTTTAAAGAATAGCCTGTCATAATTTGAGCTGAATAATAGAAACGGTTTGAGTTCAGCTTTACCTCTGTATCTTGTTGTTCAGTGCTTCTGTAATGTTTGGGGTGGATTTCCAGGAGCCTAGGCCGGGATACAACTGAAAGCTGCTGAAGGGAGTACTATCTGTTGCAACCTGGGACCCCTACACCCTATTTCTACAAGGCTTTACTTCTCTGTGTGTTGAATTTTAACGCTCAGCAGAGGTATGTGTGCAACAGTTTGGGAAAAGGTGAATGCAGAAAATCCTCAGCACTTAAACTCCTAAAGATCAAGCATGCTATTAGCCAGAAAAATGTACATTTTACCTACAGTGAATTCCTTTTTTTTTTTAACAACGGTCTGCAAAGTCACCAAGGGAGACAATCTTCAGAGCTCCTGAAATGGCAGTTGAAAGATTGCATTGAGCAATCCTCCCAGCACTCACATGACAAACTGAGAGGGATGGGTTTGTCACAAGATTTAATAAAGTTCAAAGGAATTGTCAACGACAGTAATGTTTAATTATTTTGAGACACACCGAATAAGGCCATTAACTAGACTTTTTATTGCAGGAGTTTTGTATCATTCAGTAAATTGCTTTGTGGTATTTTTGTTTTGAAAAATATATCAGTATGTGCTGAGGGAAAGGAAATTGTGTTCCAAATTATATATTTTATACTGTTCTAGACTCTTGAATGTCAATGCCTTTTGTGCTTTTGACAACTTTTGAAAAGGTGTATTATAATTTAGAGCCAGAGTATGTCTCCACCATCATACAGAATGAGTGTACTTTAGGAACACTGTGAGGAAGGAACTGCGGCTCCAAGGAACTCTGTTTATTCATGTGAATGTTAATATGCTTACAGACTATATCAGTTGCAGAATTGTCATGGTTCCTGGACTAGATCCACTGCACTAACTAAATGTTCCAGAAGTAAACACAAAATACACTGAAGCCACTCAACACACCCCAATTCCAAAGCACATGTTGATTTGTTGCCTTAAACCAGAGTACAGACAATATTATGAGGAAGGTCAGACCTGTCCAGTGAAAACTGAAATCTACATTTAAAATTGTAAGAAAATTCATTTCCATTTTTAATCACATGTGATGCAGACAAGTATTTGAAATGCTGTGGGATGTCAATGCCCAGCCATATGGTTCTAGTAGAATAATGGAGAGGGTGTATCTTTGCCAACTATTGAGATGAGATGGAAAAATAATCACTAAATTTCCATGAAAAAGATAGTCTATACTTTATATGCACACTGTCAATCCACAAAAACTTAAACAGAACAATTTGCTTTATTAATTTCAGAGTAGAAGTTAACACAATTGCTTTAGAAGAAGGAAGTCCTCATGCCTTAAAGAATATGGTGGTGAATACATGTAATTGAAGAACTCAGGTTAGTCTAAAAGTTGTTCAATTGCACTGTTCCACAAATGGCAACTTGTCACAGTTCAATTACCACAGGGAAAAGTCATACACAGAAGGAAAAAAAAAAAACCAACACCACACCCAAACGTGCATGAATGCTGCTATACTTTATTTTCCTTGTTTTAAATGTACCTTAAAATATTTTCTTATGCTTTTATTGGAGGGTTCTTCAAAGGAAAATAAATTGGCACTTAAAATGATGCAATGGCTTTCAGTATCTACAAATGTAAGCAGTTACAGTATCTGTTTCAAGTCTTTAGTGATATTGTTAAATGCAGCGAGAAAGGTTTACAAGAGTTAAAACTACAATAGTGCACACGTATTAAAATCCTCTCCATCCTGGCTAAATGTATTTAAATCTTCATTAACAGTGAAGGTTAAAGACCAACCATCAATCTCTTAACGGTTCTCAGTAACACAAGACTGGATATCTTGGAGGAGGCTTAGCAGGGCTGGAAGATGGTCTAGGCCTTTTGTAAGGAGACCATTTAGCCATAATCAACAAATAATTAACTTCATTTTTGTATTGGTCATTAGAAATGCATTTTTCCCCACTTGCTTTTGTCTATTTCTTTAAGTAAACGAAAAACTTTTTTATAAGTGTTTACATTCTAGAATATGGAGGACCCCTCTTCGAACTTTAACAGCTTTTACTACTTGGTACCCTTCTAAGCATGGAGTCTGCTACCTTAATAAGATGATCTTATGCCATGAGTTCAACTGTGAATTGCTGCTGGACACCCAACCCATTAGCTAAGGCAAAACACACAGCAATTCAGCTTGACATACTTAATGAGAATTCTGAGACTGCTTAATTTATCAGCCTTTAACATTAAGATGCTTCAGTGTTATGAATGTTATGTGCTGAATCTTTTGACAATACATAATGATCCTCATCATTGTGAAGCCTGTGCATAGAATAATCCGATCAGTTCATAAAGACCAGAGAGGTCTGAACACACTAATAATGCCATTGTTTACACCCCAAACACTGAAAACCAAATTAATTTCTGCTGTAATTCCATCAACTCTAATACAGGTGCTCTGTGGATATTTTGACCCAAGGAAAATAATTCCTTTCTTTTGAGGAATGCTGAAACTCCACTGTGAATGTCATTTTTGTATAATTACCCTTTTGATCAAGGTGTATATTACTATAGAATTGTACAGAATGAGTTGTACATGTGATTTTGCCATATAATGCTGATTTCCCCATTAGTATGTAAGTGATTCCAAAATATGTGGTTCTTCTCTTCTGAGCTTGGAGTTATACCAGTGACTTTATTTTGGTAACTTTTGATAGATCATATTTTCTGGAATTATATACATGATAAACTGTAGCAAGTCTGAAGATGTACTTTGAACCTAGAGAACATAATTAAATCAGGGGTTTTTTATTACTTCCCTGCTGTTAGAAATGAAATGGTGAGATGCAGTAAAGCAAGATTCTTGGAAAATCTACTCTGGCCTAGTGAATCTAACCACCTTCAGGATGCACTTCTCTGCAAGACTAATCAGAACAGCTAAATTAGGTTCCTGCTCTACATTTCTGTTTAAGGAACATGTCTCTCCAATAACTGTAGAGAAACTGACTGCTACTAAGTTACATATACTCAAAATATTTCTGTCACTTCTGACTTGATGATTTCCCATCTTGAGACGCAGAAGCTGGTGGAGACCTATGTGAGGTTTCACAGACCAGGATAACATTTTAATCACTCGAGGATGCTAATTGCTTTATGAAGCTTTATTTGTAAATCTGTTTGGAGGCCACCATGTAGCTCTTCTGCCAAACTGCACAGCTGTTTGCAGCAATAATAAAACAACTCTGCTCTCTTGGATAACTTGCAGCAGTTACCCTACAAGTGATACAATTGATTACCTGGCTAAGCACCTTGTCATATTTTAGGGAAGTTACCATTCTAATCAATGTTACTGGAGTAATTATCCAGGGGTAAATGAAATGTGAGTGGTGAGCCTGAACTGAAGATTCTAAACCAAAATGCAGTATCTGGAATTGCAATTTATCTGGTTTTGTGAGGTGTGGAGCCTTCAATCTTATTAGAAGGGTTGCAAAATTTGACAAGTTCTGTTTAACTTACAAAAATTGTGGGAGTTAATTATGTTCTTCGAAGAAATATAGTTTGTCTTGGAGGCTATTTCATAGAACAGTGTTTTAGACAGAAACTTTGCCATCCAGTGGGTTGAAGTTGCATTTCTCCACAAATAGCAGTCAGTGGCGCTCTGCCCATTTATCTGCCTATGTAGAGAAAGCACTGGAGTCTAGCGGTCCTTGGTGTAGGAAATTTTCTTTTGGCACCTCTGCGAGTCCTGGACTGTTCACTTCTACACACCCATTCAGGTAGAATAGACTTTGAATATGGAGTTGGGGCCATGCCCATAACTCCTTTCTCTCCTCTGATAATCAGAAATGTAATTTAGCAAGAATTTAGAAACCTTACCTATTTGTCTGCCTGTCTAGTCATATCTGCATCAATAAGCAACTTCATCAAATAAATTTTGCAGCTTAACTGAGTTTCTTAACCATATCGCTAAACTTTTCTGATAAAGTAATAGATCTCTCCTGTTTCCCAGTGTTGAAGTACATCTGAGACAGACTGCACTTGACTCTTGAATGTGCAATAAGTAACATGATTTTAGGCAAGAACATAGAGCAATGGATTCACAATTACATTGCTACCCTTCTGTCATTAGTAACTCCTCCAGAAATAATTGACATGAACACTTCTTCCTTATCTGCAAAGAATCAAAATTTCAGTTGCTTTTCTTTAAAAGCACTGATTATTGTACTCCTTAGAAATCTGCAGACTTCAGGGTTGCTCTCATTGCATTTACAATTAGTTTTTATTGTTCCTAGTACATTATCTTAATGATCTAGCTTGCTATACAGATTGTAGGGAATCAAAACATAGTTGATCTAACATTGCCATGTTTAAGAATTACTTTCCCTTAACAAGTTTTATAGAAAACATTTCTTATAGAAGTAAGAAGGAACAGATGTATCCAAATGGAACTTGCTTGAATATCCCACCATCAGTCGTTTCTTGTCAACTTGTTGCTGACACTGCTAACTGCAGTTCTTTTAAAACTGTTTCGTATGGTGTTCACTTACAAATGTGTTCTGCATTTCACTTAGAATACCTTAGTCCACTCTCTCTATGCATTTTTTTACTGGTCACACCTGATCAGGAAATAACTTCAGAACTATGTCAGACTTAAGAATAAGAACATTTGCAGCTAGTTATTGGCTCTCAAATCTCTCTTTCGTGACACACAGCAATAGTTCTGAGATTTTTTTAATCATAACAGTCACAATGATGGGCATAATTTGGATTAAATACCCAGTAAATCTGAAAATCTAGAATTCTTAGCTTTTTGTAAGATGGATTAAGTACTCCAAATTCAGGTAGGTTTTTAAGTCTTATTATTCTGTTGTAGTGCCCTTCTGTCATACATTGCTGCTGAATGGCTAGATGATTCTTACTTCCAACACTCAAATATCCTTGCCATATTCTCAGCACTTCCTAGCAAATATTTCTCAACATTTTTTCCTCCCCATTTTACCCTATTTTTATGGGGGAAAAATATCTCTCCTGCTCATACTACAAAAGTATGATAAATATTCAAGGAAGAAATACATCTTACTAGGAGGTCAACAAATCCCCAAGGAGACAGGTGTTCATAGAAGATTATAGTAGTACACAGAAGTTAATATTAGTCTTAATACACCTTCACACTCCATGTAAAAACAGCAAGGTATGTTTCCTTGGCTTATAGCTTGATTTGATTCATAAACATCTGATTTCATACTTTTTTTGGGAGAGATAGTGAGGAAGCTAAACAAAATTTAGCTAAGACACTAGGAAAACCTGCCTTCATTCTGGCATAACTAGTATTAATTAGTACAGGAATAAATTACTTTGCTCTCACACTTTTGAATTTACTAATTTTGTGCAAAAATAAGCTGGCCATCCGAACCAAGTAAAATGATTTTTTTCCAGTGTGGATAATTACTTTCTTATTCCTCTTTTCTCAACTGAATCTAGTGTCAAGATCGCAGTCAAGTTTCCTCTGTCCTGAGTGTGTGCTTGTTCAGATCTTTCATTCATGACAGATAGAAATTAAAATGTCAGTCTTGACAGTTATTTTCCTCTTTGCTGAAAAAAGTGACAAAGATGGAAGGCTAACCCCAATCCAAATGAAATATGTAAGGGATTTTCTTAGTGAAAGCAAAAAAAAAAAAAAAGCTCAGAGATGAGAATTTTTTTTTTTGAAGAGAAGGTATACATCAAATGATGTATTGAAAAGTCAGGTGTTAAATCTCCACTGTTCTGTATAAATTAGCAGTTTCCTTATTTGATTAGTGCTTTCATTAAAAGAGGCATACTTTTTCCAATTCCAGCAGTGTATGTACATTTTACTTTCTGTTGAAATACAGTAGACATTGCATAGTAGAGGAAAACAAAGACTTTCTTCCTGGGAAATGCATTTTAGGCATATATTAATATATGTTAAAGTTGCCTTTTAAACACACCATATGAGGTTTTTAGTGCAATATGGTAGATGAATGCATATTTAATTTATATAGTACCCAGAACAGATTATCACATCTTGTATGAAAGATTTTATTATAAAAATGTTGCCTATTGCTCATTTATAATATGTTTGTTAACGTAGGCTACATATTTAGGTCAGATTAAATTCCAAGGAAAATAGTGACTCAAATATCTGTAAGCACAGTGTTTGTTCTACCCTAAATGAAAGACTTTTGTTCCTAACTGGAAAAGGTTAAGTACAGAAAGAATTTAAAGTTACCAATATGCAAAATTAAAAATAAAGCTTTGGTTATCATTTGTAATTGCTATTCTTGTCACAGAGCCACTGAGTTGGTCTTCACTTAGCTATTGGACACTGCTTACAAGTGTAACAATAAGGGATTTTTGGCATGGTATCCTTTCTGTATAGAATTGTAGAATAATATAGGTGGAAGGGATATCTGGAGGTCATCCACTCCATCTTACACAACTTATCTGTTGGAGATTTAATCATATATATCTTCAACAGCAGACTCCACTCTAAATAGAAGGAGGAACATGTCTTTATCTTACTCCTTAAATAGTTTCTTATTTGTGTAATTTGCAGAAGATGTCTGAAGAACACTATTATATGTTGCCCGACAGTGGCTCTCATACTTCATAATGCATTGGCACCAGCAAACTTGCAGTACTACTTAGAGAGCAGTTAATCCCAACTACTGAGTCTTGCAGAGGTGGTAGGATGAATTTAATAAGCTTATCTTCCCTTGGAACAGCCAAAATAGAGAATTAATTTCAGCTAATCACTGAGAGTTACATATATTTGATAATATATGTATACTTTTTTTATGCTTAGTTACACCAGTGGAATCTCCATGAGTTACAAAGAGAAATAAATTGGGACACATATTTGGCCTATTGGCTTCATGTTTTCAGTGAAGATCTAATTTTCCTTCAGTGTAAATATTGACCTTCTCTTTGTTTTGGTCAATATGTAGTTCTTAACTCAATTAATCTCAATAGATACCCAAACAAAGATCAAGATTTACTTACTGAAATCAGTGGCAATTATGTGTATGTGGGAAGCAAATAATGGATTTCCAAGAATTTTTTGTTAATGGCTTAGTTAATTTTCTAAGAAATAACATTCTTGGGAGAATATGTACTGTCTTTAACCTTGCCAGTGATAGTAAAGCTAAATATAGGTATATGAAATAGTCATAGATTTGCTATATATTCCTTGGCTCCCACTTACCAAGTGTGGGAAAGGGCAGCTGTTGAACCATGCAAGACCTGGAAGACACCTTCACCCCCAACCCCCTTTCAAGTGACCCTGCATACAGCATCCTGTACTTCGTGGTTGGTGTTTCTTTCCCAGGTTAATCCAAGGCCCTCTGAAAGATTGGGCTGCCTAAGACTGAATTTTGCCTCTATATGTCTCAGTTATTTTTCCTTTCTCTCCTAAAGATTAATGCTCATTTCTATTTTCTTGTGCTTTCAGTAGAAGTGCTGGGAAAGAATAAATGAACTGAAATAGCATCTATTAATAATTGCATGCATTTATGTCCATTAGTTTAATGCACATTAAATATGGATTGAAAGAGATGAATATCTTTAAAAGAAAGTTGAAAAAATATTAATAATATTGGGAGATGAATGTGGGTCAAATATGTAGCTGAAAGAATTGTTTGCACTGTTGTCCGGTTTTATTTTTAAGGCACCTCTTCAGCTGCACACTTAAATGCTTTCTCTGGATAGCTCTTTGGCCTACCTATGGTGTGGATGGGGGAGAAACAAACAAAAATAACCCAAACCTCATTAGCCCCAAAAAGAGAACAGCTGAGGTTGCAGTTATCTTAAGAAACAGGTATCTAAAACAGAGACCCATCATTTGCTTCAGTTGCAATGAATGAAAGCTGAAAGCAAACTGCTTGTGGAAAAGTTCACTAACTAAATAGATTCACTGAAATATGAGCAAATGCCTAAAGATCTTTTTCTTCTGTTAACAGGTTGAATTCATTGGTTGAATTATTTGTTGCCAAATAAATGTGTTGTTTAATGATGTGCAGAGCAATTAACCTGTTCCTTTGCATGCTAATTTACTAAATCCTTTCCAATCTCCCTTTATATTAAACCTTTATTGTTAACTTTAAGAGATTAGATATTTACTTAAATATAGCTAATTCTTCCTGATAAAATATTTTTTAAAAGTCTGCTTCAGAAACTCTTTGATACCTGAGAAATTACCTGATATTACTATTGAAACTATTCTAAGAATTATAAATGATCTTTTGGAGATGATATAGTCCAACCTCTTGTTCAAAGCAGGGCCAGCTAGAGTAGCATTTTCCAGGAGCATGGGTTTTGAGTATGTCCAAGGATGGAGACTCCACAGCCTCTCTGGGCAAGCTGTACTGGCATTTGACCAAATTCACAGTAAAAAAGACTTGGGGTTTTTTCTTTTTTTTTTTTTTTAATGGAATTTTAAATATTTCAGTTTGTGCCCATTTTCTTTACTCTTGCTAGTATTTATGCACACTGAGATTGTCCTGAGCCTTTTCTTCTCAAGGCTGATCGTTCCCAGTGCATTCAGCCTTTCATCGTGTGTCAGATGCTGCAATTACTTCAGCACCTCTGCAGCCTTGTGCTCGACTTGCTGCAGTGTCTTTGTCTCTCTTGTGCTGGGGAGCTGATAACTGGGTGCAGCTCTCCAGGTGTCTCAAAAGTGCCGGGAAATTGTTGTACTCTCTGCTTTACTCTAGATACAGGGAAAATAACATTACAAAACCCACACAATTAAAAGATTTAATTAGTAAATTATCTTTTTGAGGTAACGCGCTTTGGTTTTGTTCTCTTGAGGAGCTACCACATAATAGAGATATCCAAACAAAGTACAGAAACTTTGGAGTTGTGAGTAAATACATGTTAAAGGTGTTACCTTTCTTGGTTGTTTTTTTTTGAATTGATCAGTTTGAAGTCTCTTCAGACAGCAATTATTCATAGACTGTCAACAAGTGAAAACAAGACTGTAACTATTAACTCCCAGAGGTATGTTGCAGTTTATAATCAGGAACAGATATGATATCCAATTTTATAACTTCATAAATATGTTCAAGCAAATTATAGCCTTGTAGTAACTCAATGGCAGTTTTATCTTTGATATTACCTTTCTTGCTAGTTACTATTGGCATAACATCTTGTAAAAATGGTTGTCTTACTAATCAAATGTAGTACATGGTAGGGAGAAAATGTGTGCTAATGAAGCAGCAATGCGTACTGGAAGTGTTTGAACAGTTTCACTTTCAAGTTAAAAAAAAAAAAAGGCCACACACTGGACGGATTGTTAATGCAAAGCTATTTGTGGGCAAGTATCTAACCACCTACATACCAGTCATCTTTCAGCATTTATTTCTGATGCTGAATAAATACTATTACAATGGTGTGTGGTTTTTAACTACCTACTTGTATCACAGGTACTGAATGTTCCCATAGTGCTGTGACTGCAAGCAGATGGTGCGAGTACAGCAAGAGAAAACAATGAAAATCTGGTTCAGATCGTGGGCTGGGACACTGCTGAAGTCTAGCACCAGACTTGTATGTGTTAGAGGAGATGCAAGGATTGTTCACCAGTTTGAGGTTTTTTTTTAGTCTGTTACTTTCATCTCTGGCACCCAGATTCTGGCACAATATTTACTACTCTGCATTTTGCTACAATACCCTTGTTTGCTGCCTTGTTTGTTTGTTGGTTTTATTTAACTGTTGAATGTTAGTATCAAATAGATGGATCTGGCTCCTAGAAAGGTAACCTCTTGCTCTGGGTGCCAGACATGGCAGTATCACTCCTATGTTCTGTGCAGGCTAGTATAGGTATCTTTGCATGAAAGGATAAGGAGAAGCCTGGTCCTAATTTTCATGTAGGTCATTTAAATAACTTCTTTCAAGCCACAAGTTTGTGGGAATTGTAGGCAGTTCCGAATAGACAGCATTTGGTATGTCTTTGCTGCTTTCTCTGGTTTCATTTCAGTTGAGTTGCTTTGGAGTTGTGTCAGAAGAAGGGGGGAGATGAAACAGGAGAGTTTGTTCCAACTCTTCAATGATAATATCAAACACAAAGCATGTAATATTAAGGATAACCTTACAAGTTCTTTTAAAGTAATTTCTTCCCCACTTAAATTATTTTGAGGTAGGCTGCAAATGGCACATTTTCAGTAGATCTATGAGCAGATGGCATTAGATGATTAGAAGAACAAAAGCCGAGCAAAAGTACCAAGCACAAAGTCCCACTAATCATCCAGAAGAGCAAATCAGAAGATCAGAAAACTTCATTTAATAGTTGAAAAAATAAACATTAAATATAAGAGGTGATTACACCATCAAATCTTTGCTCATTCTTGTGTTTACTTAGTATTTATACTGAAACCTTATCTTCCACTGTACCAGAAATGGTGGGGCTAGAAGGATCTCCTACCTTGTTTTATTTCTGTAGTTCAAAATTCACCATGGGCATTTACATCTCAACTTCAATAAATTGGACTTTCAGCTGGCCTTCCAACCAAGCTGTTCATGGCCTCAGCTTCTAGAACTAGGTAAGACTAGCTACGTACAACATGGCTGTGTCAGGCAATACATGCAGATTTCACCATTATAAAACTGGTTGCAGTGGCAGAGGATGAAAGTAGTAATATCTCCAACTGTTGATCACTGACCTATCTGTTAGCTCTCATTACTGCTATAGTGAAGTCATGGCCCTCAGTGTCAGGTAAATTCATAAGAAAAGAAGTATGGAGAAATTATAGTCTGAGAAGAAGCCAGTTGAATTAAATTTACTGGCAAGATTATATCAGATAATGATTCAGTCTTGTATAACCTGTGATTGACTAAGACAAGGTAATTACTATTCCAGCCAGGAAAATAAATAAGTATTCAGCAATATTTTTCAGCCCTTCACACTGAAAGACCCATTGTATGGCCACCACAGAAAAATCTGAATAAATATTGTCCCATTCTGTTAAAACTGAAAGAGGGTAATATGCTGTAAAATGAGGTAACAACACGGCATTGAGAGAAGGAAAGAAAGAGACAGCAGATGCTGTTTTCCAGTCTAAATCTCCTCTGATGCACTCCAGGGACCTCATTTAATCAAGCATCATTCTCACACTTCATCACGTATATTATTCAGAAATGATGAAGAATTCTGGGAATAAATTAGTCATTTATTTCAGGATAAATGGTTTTAAAATTTTATTATTATTCAAGTTATTTTGAAAAATTTAGTTTTTCTTTTATTTCTCCCAGAGGCTCCCAGCTCAGCTGAATCAGAAACTGCTACTTGCAGGGTCCCAAAGATCAAGACCCTGACTCTTTGTAAAAGTAATTCTTCTGGGACTTACCTTCTGTTATTAAATTCTTTCTACCTCTGATTAGATTTAAAAATGCTTCTTTCAGTGCACTCTTAGGGGAGTTTCTGTAACAATCCTATGATAAAAAAGTAATCTTTTTTTCTCTGGTCATGTGCAATCAAGTGACTTAGCCTAAGAGGAACTCTCCACCAAAATCCTTTCCTTTTTCCTTATATCTTGTTTGACTGTTGGTTTTCCCTGCCCTGTTACAAGATCCAATGTTGTTTACCTTTAGCACTTTACTTGTCAATTTTATAATCATGGTGCAGCATAACTTGACTCTCTCCAGGTATTCAGTGCTTTCTCAAAGAATGTATACAAGATGATACTTCTCTAGGAAGGATTCTGTCATGTCTCATCACCCAGAGTGGTGCCTTATCTCACATCTTAGGGGGGAAACCAAGCTGCTACCCAGCTGCTATAAAGTATCAGAGTATGGCTTTCATGGCTAGATCACGTGTTCATAAATAGTAGCTCTCTTCTTCAATTATTTTCAATAGAGGCATTTCGATTAGGTTAATATAATTTATACACCCTCCATACTTGGTGACATCTGGGTGATAAATTGGACAGCCATATGATGAACTGCATTTATCCTGTGCAGTGTCTATTTACTCTTCACGCTAATCTACCCCTGGGTACTCCAGGCCTTTGCCAAATGTCACATAGTCAAGGAGGAAAGTACTAAATGAAGTTAGATTTTTCTTGAAAATGTGAGGGGTAAAGAAAAGTTATTACAGAAAGAATCACCCTTCTGTGTGAATATGTTTATGTATTTTGTACATATTTGTATGTATGTTTCTCATTCAAATTTCAGGGTTTTTTTTCCAAAAAATATCTAGCCTTTACTAGAAATCAAGTATTGTCACAGAACTTCTATTTTTAGTGAAAAATTACAGTCCATCATTTGTCTGGAAGATCCCATGTGTCCCTTATAGGCCATCAGCCCTTTTTTTTCTGAAAAGGAGGAGCAGGATCAGGAATTTAGTAATTGTTTGCTTTCAGGCTTTTTCCCAGCATCATTGGGAAGGGATGTGAGGCTGGCATCTGACCCTGACAGCAAAGATTCCAAAGACTGGATGAAAAAAAGCTTAATCCTTAATATTTACTGTTTTCAGTCAGTTTTATTAGTGTATGTGAAGAATAAACTTCACAATGTTCTGCCCCCATTACAAGCTTAGGATGCTTATCCTCTGTTTAGCAACTATATGAAGTAAGAGGACAACTAGAAACTCTAAAAGAGCCAACTGAAAATAAGGAAAATAATTTAAAAGGAAAGCCATATTGAAAATCCTAGTAGAATTGTGGCACTAGTTTCTTTCAAATGCTTAGCTGTTGTAAAAAGCATGATCTCTTGCTGGAGAGCCTTGGGAGGGACTACTAGAGCAGTTTCACCTTCCACTTCATAAGCTTTTTCTCCATCTTGTGATGCCTGTTTTCCAGTCCTTTCATTCTCTGTCCTCTTCTCTTAGACAACTGCAAAACCTTAGCATTCCAAATTTGGACCAAATGCAGTATTTCTGTTTGTTTTTTTGCAATAGTGGATGAAGAATCACTTAAAAGCAGAATGATGAACTTCACATGCTGTAGCATGATGGCTCACCGTAGACATGTTCCATTCTTTAAAAATAAATGGATCTTTTTAATGGACTTTCTCATTATTTCAGAACAGCAGCCTCTGAAAAGCTCTCAGTGTGAGAACCCAATGAAGACTGCACCCCAAAGATGTGGGAAAATTGTATTACTTTGCAGTTACTCATATGTGCTCTGCTGTGATTCACTGCAATGAGCTTCATGAACAAGAGGATTTGTGTGGGTGATAGTGTTTTAATGAGCTAAGTGATCACATTAAAAGATCACAGTTCAAATCCCCAGTAAACCTATGTTCTATAAGCAAAATGAGAAGGTATTTAACAATATGTGCTGTGATATTGTAGAAGTTCATTCCAGCTGGAGGTCTCTGCTGAGAAAATATTAACACCAATTCGTATAGTGAATGATGGGATATTTAATGCCTTTGAATAACGCATTTCTCCAGCAAGCATCTAGTGTCTAATGAGATGCAAAATGTAGGGGAGTCTGAAAGCCTTCCAGCTTGCTAGACTTTTCATGCCTGGAATCCAGACCACAGAGAGGAGGGTGCAAGGTGGCTTTTTTTTAAGCAGTATCTTCTTGCTTCTAGGCAGAAAGAGTAATTTGGTTCCCTTTCCAGACCCAAGAGATTCAAATCTTCATTTTCAAGCAGTGAGCCAACTGTTTAGTCATAGTGCAAGGCTCTAATGGAATATTCTCCATTCCTCATGTGAAACTCTGCCTTTAGGAAGGACAGTTCAAATATCATGGAGTGGGGAAAAAGTCACAGGAGCGGACATGGTTACACCACCTATTGAACAGAGGGAACATCAAGCTGGGATGCACCAATCTGCTCCAAACACTCTGCACATATATATGCATTTAAACCAATGTTTGAGTGAGAAACACACATAAAACTTTTAGGTAAGGAGTCCAAACCAAGGCAGTTGCATTCTCAATACTCTGTTAGTATCTAACAGCCGAATATTACTGTCAAAAAGTAGTGAAAACATCCTGGGTTAAATTAGTTAAATGAATACATTTCACATAAATGCAGCTTTTCCTCTTGTACATGATTTTCCTCTCCATCTTTCTCCTGACACAGCACTTAAACCAGTAAGAAAAATGACTTTGTTTATAGCATTTTTAATGATTAAAATCTTTTGTGTTTCTGAACCTTGTTGTCCTAAATTTATTAAATAGCAGAAGTTCTAAAAATACCAAATTAAATTTACTACAATGAATATTGCATTGAAGTGAAACTGGTATTAAATGGTAACATTTTAGAGGTATTTGTAACATGTTCCAGTGAATCATGGGGTTTCACAAATGTGTCATCTTGCGTCTGTGTACAGCAGCTATAAAAGGAGAAACATGAGCAAATATCTAAACTTCCAAACCTGAAACAAATTAAACCTAAATCCTTCCTGTGTTAGGATGAAAGTTAAACTATGTCTTGTTTTTATTGCACTTTGACTGATTTAATTTCCAGTCTCAATTCATGAAATGCCTAAAATATGGCCAGTCCTCTTTATTCTTACCTAGATATATTTTGATCTTGTGAAATTACAGCTCCATGTTAAGATCAGAAGGGTAGGGATACAGATGTCAAACTGAAACACAGGTTTCTTTTTAACTGAAAAGCCTAAATCAGCATAGGCAGGATGAAGCACTTGGCTTTCATACTCCAAATCCCCAAGTGCAAATTAGTAGCTACAACTACATGTAGCCTTCCCTCACCAGTGTCCTTCCTCCTTCACCATCATCTTATCCCCATAACACTTAAGTGACTCCACTGGAGTCAAATGGAAACTAGATGGTCTGGATTCACTATGTGGGTGTGGCAGACAGAAGTGTGGTCTTTATGGCTTCCCCAGCTACCACCAGCCCTAATAAATGAGTACTTCTTATGAGGACAATTCCCTCTGTGTATTTAGGCTTAGTTCTTGGTGTTAAGGCTCTCAGTAGTGGGAATCCTCAGGGAAGCAGCTTGGGGGATGCAGAGGGTGAAAAACAAACTGAGACCAGGATTTGCAAAGTCATGGATCTTACCTGGCATTGAACTGCTCGAGATCCACTGCCCTCAGGAGTCATGGGAGATGGCAAATATTTTTCAGAAAGGGGTGCCTTACCTTTGCCTTCATCAGGATGTGAATAGTGACTTACAGCTGACGGTTTCAATTTTTTTTTTAATATTTATTCCTGAGCCTTCTATTTGCACTTGTGAGAAGAGGTGGGAAAGGGAGGCAGGAATTTAAAGATGCCTGTTTACCTGAGTTACTCTGTGGTGAAAAGTTCACTGTATCTTTGGATATTCTCTTTTTCTGAGTTCAGAAGAAATTGTTTTGAGAAAGATTCAATTTATTTTGTCATGGAAAGGAAAAAATGTTAGGCTGCTAAGGTATTATACTCCACACCTGACCTTACGGGTACAATATTGCAAGTGCTGGGCTTATACAACTCAAGCTGGTTTTTTTTCACTGGAAATAAGCCTTTGGCTT
The DNA here is from genome assembly GCF_000690775.1 of Eurypyga helias. Classification (NCBI taxonomy): domain Eukaryota; kingdom Metazoa; phylum Chordata; class Aves; order Eurypygiformes; family Eurypygidae; genus Eurypyga; species Eurypyga helias. Next base: position 119,602 of record NW_010223616.1, on the reverse strand, counting down.
TCCTAAAGGATTTTCAGGTTTCCCAGAAAGATAAGACAAAAATGTATTGCAACATAGCAGGAAAAAAAAGTATATGTAAAGACTGAGGTAATGATGGTTAGTGTTGGGTAAATACAAAGCGAATGTCCGCTTAAATCATGTGCTTAGGTTATGTCTAGTAGATTGGAACACACAACAAAACCACTTCACATTGACACATTAAAACAGGGATTGCAATGCTGAAATTCATTGGACTCTGTGTTTCTGATTTCCAGTAGAATTAGGTCACAATTTTGTTCTATAAACTGATGAGTTTACATAAAATTTATCACTTTTCTGAATTTTTTTACAGAGGAAAAATACCATCTTTCTGATATGTGCATCTTTATTTACATGTTTATAAATAACTTATCCAGTTCTTTCTGAATTCCAGGCAGCTGTACCATGAAAGATATAGGAACATTTGTTTAAGTCAATGTTATAGCAAGTGCCTGTTTAGTTTTTGGAATACCCTCAACTGGTTGGACCATACAAAAAGGGGGAAACAACTTTCCTGTCCTGCTGCAATGGTTTACCTGCATCTCTTTGAGCTGCCAGTTTCTTACTAATAGAGTCACTTTCTCTGGGAATATAGTGCAGTATCATGGTTGGAAGTTGTGTCATTGCATGTCTACCAAATATTGATTCAACACATGATTGCAGCCTGGACTCAGAAGGCATTTTTCCTTCCTGAGATGATGCCCCTTCTTTTCTGCATTTAGGAAAACAGTTCACAGTAACCTAAACTTCCACTAATATTATGTCCCTACTTGGTATATTCAAAGCCACAAAATATTAAATTTGATACTATAATTATTGTCCTAATGGCTTGAATAGGTTAATTGGAGTAGTCCTTAACTATAGGACATGTAAGGAAGCAAAATGCTACAATAGTTCAGACATGACAGACTGTTCAGAGAGTTGTTAAACTTCAAGTATTTCAGAAAATTAAGGATAAAGATGACACTGTTTCTTCTGTGGTCAAGGCAAGGAAAGAGAATGTTGCCATCAAGATGTTACTGCTTGGTACTGTTGCCGTGGACCAGTCAAAGCTGAGGATAGCTGATCTGGAATTCGTCTGCTAGACTTTGTAATGGAATATGGTATATGAGAGAAAACTCTGCAGTTCATTACTCTGGAGTCAAAATACGTTCAGCCTGTCAAAATATTGTCTTTCCATGCTTTCTGTTTTTTCCTCTTAAACTCTTCTTTCTGAGAATCTTTTGAACTGCTCCAAAGAAAACATATGACCTTGCTGGTAAAATTAAGATTCTGAGTTTGTGAGAAAATAGGCATATTCTCAAAGTAGACCCCTTTACGTGCAAAACTCCTCTTGCTTATCACTGCCCACTCAAACATACCATCACCTACTATATTTAAAATCCTGTATGACAGTCCTGTGGGCATCCAAAAGTATGTTTTTGCTGTTCCCAATGATGTGTCATGCTGAGTATAATTATTAAATGTAAGAATTATTAGCACTGTGTAGACCTAATGCTCTTTCACTTAACAGATGGCTTATGAATATCTGGGACAACTTACTAGCCCTGAAATGATTCATTCCTCAGACATCTGAACACATGGCTACCTTTCATCACTTGTGCTGAGTCTAAGAGCTGGTTTAATAACCCAGTTTTTAAAATATTTTCTGTTCTTTAAACAGCATATGCCACCAGCATATTTTTTAGTAAGGTATGAAAACCAAAAATGTAAACTGTACTTTGAGCTTGCAGTGGTCAGTGTTTTCTTTCTTTTAATATTATTACCTCAAACCTTTGTATAACTTCAGTTACATTGCACGTCAGATCAGTATCATTCCTCTGATGAAGAATGACATTCTACTATAAGTTTATAAAACCTGACAGAATTTTCAAGATGGGAATCTGTTTGTTCCTAGCATTCCCATGCTCATCTTCTTATTTGCATGTTTGGGGTGGATTACTTCCTGGCTTTTTGCTTTCTTTTTCTTGCTTTTTCATTCATTTTCTCACCTTCTCTCTCTTCCTTTTCCTTTCCTGCTCTTCTTTCTCTTTCCTTCTCTCCTGTTTTTGAATAGTCAAAGAATCTGCTGTTTTATCCTTTTCTTTGTTTGCTGTACCCTCACCCAGTACTAATTTCTACATCTCTGTTTCTCTTCAGCAAATTTTGGCTTCTGTGGGTTGTTTCATAACAACACCTTTATCAGAGAGTTCTGTAAGTTTTAAAATCTGTGACACATTGATCCATTATCCCAAACAGTTCTGGCCACAAATGAAGCAATGATATGTTTCATACAAAGAAAATTACAGCCAAATTAGGTTTTTTAAAGGTGTGTGTATATTCTAAATCATGCATGCCATTTTTGCTTCCATGTGATGGAACAATGAAGGTGATCAGTAAGTTAGAAGAAAATATTTCTTGTATTGTAGCAACCTTTTCCATGGCGTTTAAGTGCATACCACTGATCCCTAATCAGGTACAAAGTGATGGTGAGTACAAGTTTATGTCATTCAGAAACTCAGCTGCAACCCATTATAAGAGGGCAGTATGCTGAACCAAAAAAAAAAAAAAATTGCGAACAACTTTGAAATAACTGTGTGCAAACTGGAGGAATCAGGATTCAAATTTTCTTGCATAATTTACAATTGTTCAAGAATTTACATATTGGCAGACATATTTTTTATTGAACACAAACATCTACCAAAGTGTGAATAGATAAAAAAGTGAAACAGTTCATGGAAGGACACTTATGTGTGTTCACACAGTACTTGGGATTAGGCAGAAATTAAAAATGCTTTGAAAATGCAAAAGAACTTTCTCTCCATTAATTAGTGCTAGAGATAGACATGGATTCTTTGTTAATTAGCAACATTTAAAAGTTGGGCAACTAAAACCAGAAGCAATGCAAAGCATGTGGGGAACAATCTTCAGCTGTTATAAACTTGTATGGTTTCATAGAAATCAATGGTATTGCCCAAATTTAAACTGGCCAGAGGTCCATGTCCCTATTTATGATCTCACAACTTGCTGTCTATGCGAAAGTAGATTCCAAGAACTTGGCAATAAGTGGATGGGAGCTCTGGAAATGCTTGGTTAGTCTGGATGTAATTTAGGTTTTGAATGCCACACAGAAATTCTGGGGTTTTTTTGGCCTTCTTCCTTCTTGTGATGATCATGTAAGATGCTAGTAAAGAGACTTCACTGTTCTTCCTTCTTTGGAAGAAGAATGCATTATCCCCAGAGCAAGACTGAACAAATACATCCTAGAAGCAGCTTGCTGAGCTACTTGTTGATTTTAGTCCTGCAAATTATTAGACTTCAAGGTAAAGTCAGTGCTGTTTCAATGTACTTGTTTTAACACATTGTATATTCACCAGACACAAACATCAGTATTCATTCCCATGTGTCTCGATGGTTTCAGGGTTAGACGCGCTTAAAACACTTTCTCAACTTCAGTTTGCTTTGCAGTTGCTACATTTTCTGCACCTTCCCTCTTGCAGGGCTGGTTCCTCTGAGCCTTTGTCTCACCCACCACTGCAAAAGTCAGGGAGGTTATTACTCCATCTGGTCTTCCTTTACCCTTGACTTTTTAAAAAAACAAACCTTGCTCCATGCAATGTTTTGAATGGAGAGGAAAGAACCGCAGGAATACCACAGTAATTAATATGGCTCTTGGCAGAGGTACCGTAGCATAAGAACATCCAAAAACCTCTGAGCGTTTGACTCTGCGTGTGCTGAACTCTGCATGCAGCTCTATACGGTCTTTGCTGCAGCCAGGGCCGTGTCGTTGTGGTCACAGGGACACTGCTTTACACTTGGATCTATGCTGAGGAGACTTTCATTGCTACAGGTGTGCTATTTCCCTCCTGTCCTCCATGAAGTAGTCTACCTTATGGGTTCATTCTTGCTCTTTCACAGTGAAAAAAACCCAACTTGCTATTAGCATAGACTAATAATCCAATTTTTTGTTTCCTGTCTAAGAAAACCACACAAGGCAATTCATCGGTATCTTGTAAATGTCTTTTAGTAAGCAAATTTTCTCATTTTACGTATTAAAGGCCTACCATATGCTCATTAGTGCAAGAATAGCAGGCCAAAAGCAAGACACTAAAAGGAATGCAATTTTGATTTAGCTGCAGGTATGAAAAAAAAGAAAAAATAGAGATATGTATGTTTTTAATAGTCATTTGCTCGCATGTGCTGTGGATCTCTGTTATGACAGTGGGTTCTAATGTTTCTCTGGAGAGATCCATTATTGACTCCACTTACCTATGTTAATGGTGTGTCAATGTAATTTATGACAACCAAGCACCAAATGGCAGGGAAGTGTGGTAATGCACTGTAAGTTGTCTGAAATTGCCAAGCAATACCGGAGATACTGCCCACAGCTGTAATCCCAGTTCCCATCTGAGGCAGAAATACTCATGGGAATCTCCAGCTTCATCAGTCAGATATTTCTGGCTAAGGCTGAGTGGTAAATTAGGTTTCTTCAATTTGTGCTTTGAAAGATAAAGGAGCAGATCCTTAGCCAGTGTAAATTGTTATACATCCACCGACTTCTACATAGCTATATAAAATCAACCAAAATGTACTCTTAGAGACAAGTTATTTCCAAGTATTAAGGAGTTGGAATATTATCTGAATTTAAACATTCAAAATCTGATGAAAGCTTAGATCTGGATGCAACCTGTCTCCTTCAGACCTCTCTCTATCCACTTTCAACCTTTATTTGCATTTAGCACAATTTTTATTCCTGGATCACTCAGATGACAAGTGTTTAAGGACAGATTCTCATTAGAATTTTGTTTGGCTTGAAACTGTTGTTGCTTTTCTCAGCTCTGTTCATTGCTTCTAAGTTTATTGCTTCTAAGTTTAGAAGACTTTTATTTGTACCTTTTGTTGTGCCATATGCTGGATTTTGGCCAGGTTAGTAACACTAAGAAATGTTTTTAGTTGGTCATTCTTCATCCTGCATTATGCTTATGAAATCTTTGTCCAATTCTTAGACACATACATGTCTTCATAAAATGTTATAGTACTTTCAGCATTCACTGGCCATCACAGTAACAGTGGCACAAAAGCAAAGTTTCAAAACCCACCTTTCTCTTCACTATGAAAATATTTTTAAGATTTATTATTGGCACTAATATTTACATATTTACTCTTTTTATAACTGTATTGCTTAGGAACTTTTGCCAGAGAGAAAGTTTTCTTGGCAGGTCTCCAAGACTCTGCCAAGAAAAAATTATTGAAATTATTCATGCAAGTTTTCACAATTTCTTAACTTCTTTCTATTTAATGCATCACATCAGAACACTTCATTCTAGCTGATGACACAATTCTAATTATTTTTTTAATTATTTCTATAAAAAAAAAAATCAAAATTCTAAGATTTTCAAAATATGAAAGATGAAGTAAAAAATTGCTGACTTAAAAGAAAATTTAGAGCTTGACAGCCAAGTTTGAGGAATTTTTAACAAGATGTAAAAACGATAAGCCATAGACACTGATTTTCCTTTTTTCTTATCAAAGTGTGTGTCTTGTTACCAGAAAACATTTTCTCCCACTTAAAAATCAGGCTATGGAATAATACTTTGTTGAACCCATAACTCTTACTTTAGGAAAATTTTAATAAGTAGAATATCACAAAATTTGAGACAAATCCATGGTTTTACATGTAAACTTTGTCTTGGTCCCATACAATTTTTCCATTAACTTAGCAGTGACCTTAAGTTAATGATCAAAAATTTTCTTAATTTCCTTCAGTAAAAAATATGCTGAGCCAAAATATCAACATTGAATTTTAAGTATCCAGCAGCTAGGAAATGAAGTGGTCTGTTTTAGGCAAGAAATCCAGTGTGTTGCAATATCATCAGCATGGAACCAGGCAAGTCTAGCAGATTAAGTAATAAATGATGAGAAGCTCATTGACTCTGGAGAGGTTACAAGCACTGTCTCTTTAGGAACAATATAGAACACATTTTCTGTGACTTGAAATGTCAACACAATTACTATGTTTACACAATTATATTCATAATTATAATGTTACAAAAAGATGGTTTATCTAGTTACATTTGTGTACTTGGGAGTGCCAGTCTTTTAACATTGGCAAGAAAGCTTCTTGCATTTCTCTGTTATGATCTTGGAGAATAGAAACAATAAAGAAATGTCAACTATAGCCCAGTACCTGCAGAAACTTTCATTGCCTAAAACTTAGGAGAAAATTTGGCAACACTTAACAGCTATCTCATAATTCATAGCTCTTATTATTCTCCAATTCCCAGACAAATTTTAACTCATCAGTTTTGTCTGGTTATCCTTAGCATATATGCTTGACATCCCACTTAATTGCTGCCTTTGCCCATATATCAACATGGTGTTTCTGTAGATCTTCTGTTCTGGAAGAACCTGCCTGCTTCATTCTCATCCCATCAGTAACACAAGTGCTAGAAAAGATGCCAAAATCCTGTGCATTATGCCAGTGGAATGCTGTCATGAAACACTGTCAGTCTGCACATGTGTAATTCCCAAATGAGAGTTGCATCCATATTTGCAAAGATCTCATTCTGTTGTATGCCGTAAGATAGGTAGACAGTAATTAAAAATTTGCGACAAGGAAATTCACCAATTACATAGGTTTTAAAAACCCTGTAGAACACAAGGTGTTGTGTCCAGATAAATGAAAAATGAACAGGATCATAGATAATTTGACTGGGATGGAAGTGGCATAAGAAAAGAAATAAGCTTAGCAAAGATGTTGCATGAAAGAAAAATTAGTAGCCACAGCATTCAAATATTTTATTCTTAATATTTATTATGAGCTACTGGCACCACAGTAAAGCACAGATCCGCATGTCCTTTTGTGGGTGTCTACGTTGCATGTCAGAGCGCCGTGCCTTGAGCCGGCAGAACCTGCACTGAAGGCACAGCACAGTCCTGGACCTCCGCACCCCCCCACACTGCCTGCTCTTATGCCAGTGAATACAGGACCCGGGGCATGGAGCTGAGCACGGTCCCACGGTAGCGTGCATGCTCTTTAGCCAGTTCCCTACATGGTGTCAACTGCTGCACAAGGCAGAAACCACATCCCCCTTGGCAGTGCCAGCTTTTCATCAGTGCTTGAGGGAGGAAATGATGTAGGCCTGTGTTTGTCAACGTGGCCCTTGGGTGCACATGTGGGGCAGGACTTGTCAGCTGCTCTGCGATGCCTGCCTCAAGGCCATAGCATGGCCAGATCCAGACATCAGCCTGCTGTGGCCTGTTTCTGGCTCATGTGGCTATTTCTGCAATGCATTCCCTCCAGCTGTTGTCCCTGGGTGAGCCCGGGTACAGTTGGATCGGATTCAGCTACCTCCTCTCTCTCTGTGTTTTTCAGAGGTAAAATCCTATTTGCTTGAAATGGATTGGAGGGACAGTCACTTGCTGTCGTGTTTCATAGAGTACATAACAAGCCTAGATCTCTTGTCAAGAAAATGAAATGAACTTAGTGTGCCGGGATGACCTTCAGGAAAATGAGTAACTGATTTGTAAGCTTTTCATGACATATACCTAATACTGAAAAATAGTGGATATTCCATCAAAAAAATCCCCTACCCTGCCTCTGCTGTTATCCTTCATATTTTGCTCCAAATTCTACTTAGCATTTGCAACACACGTGCCTACATACTCCCCTGACTTTTTGTTTCAATTCTGCAACATACATTTGTTGGATAATTGGTGAAATTACAGATTCTACTGGACAGAAAGTAAGATTGGTGTTTGTAGTAGTTGAACTGAGTGGAATAGAATGTCCAGAGTTCACTATTATACAACAAACATATGTCTTACAGTGTGATTTGCAGGAAAGCATGCTTTTTTAAATAAGAATGTTTTATCATCACTAGCACCTCGTGTTCAGAAGAAATTGTTACAATGTTCCTGATAGTAATACTAAAATTAGATGAATCAGACCTGACAGAGAACTGCAGTACAGGGAGTGCTACATTAATTTGAACTGCTCCTTTCTGTCTTGTCTCCCACAGAAAAAAAGAGCAAAATAAAACCCACCCTACTCTCTGTGAACTTGGGATGGGGAGGGAGAGGGGCAACAGAAAGCAAGAGAACAGTGAAACAATAAAAATTCAATACTAACAGAATCTGTCAACCTTAAAACAATGAAATGATTCAGAGTTTGGAAAGCCATTGTCTGCCATTTGTACAGAAGGAAAGAAGGAAATCAATATTTATTTCTTGGAGAGTACCAGCCCCAGCATGCGGTATTGATATTTTCAACTGGATATAAAGGCTTTTCACAAAAAACCTTTCACTTTTCCACCATTAGAGAAGGTCTGTGCATTAGCTTGAATACTACCTGGTAGCATGGCTCTTGTTTAATGTTTTCTTCTGCGGAGCTTTATGTTATTTTTACTGGCGTTACTTGTGCAGTATTTTGCTCTGCTGTTGCTGTTTTACTACAGATGCATGTATAAATAAAAGGCTGCCACTGCTGCACCACACAGGTGAATGCCCATGAAAAATTCTGCAACCAAAGGGTGCTGCAGCGAAGTCACGCTGGCCACACCAAAAGCCTGAGGCGTTTGCTGACTGCAGCACTTGCTGGTGGGTCCCTTTTATAATTTTGTGATCTCATGGCCATCCTGCAACCTCCAGAGACACATCTGTGGATTACAGAGGCACGGCTGGGGATGACTTTTAGTTGTTATTCAACCTTGACACAGCTGGGACCTCTCTAATAGCAGCTTGTTTTCTCAGCTCCAACTCTGAAAGGAAAGAATTCATCTGAAAATGAAATGTATCCTGAATTGGCCTATGCCTGTGTTTGAAAAATACTGTGTTTCTTTGAGCCCCATCTTCAATGTTTCATATGACATGCTTGCTTTTATACAGATTCTGTATCATCACTTAACCACTGCTATGAGGGGGAAAATAAAAGGCTCGTTACCTCTGTTCACAACAGAAAATATAACCGACCTCTGTCAGAGTGGAGTGCATCGGGAAGGATATGCTGATGTAAACCGTGCTAGAAGCAAACTCCTATCTATTAGGACTAAACTCTTATCCACCTTTCGAGAGTGAACTTTACAAAAATCAGCGAGGTCTTGGGGGTGGTGTTTTTGTAAGGAGACTCTCACAGCCTACTCCAGCAGGTCTGAGCCCTGCTAATCACTCTGTGGCTCTCTCATCCCTAGGGGGGTTGTAAATTGGGCTACTGGAGCACACAGCACATTTCAGTTCCTGGTAGCAAAGAAAAACTTCTCCCTGTCCTCCTCCCACAGCTTCAAGCATTCTGTTTTTATACACTATTGTTTTACTGGGCTTGTGCCCCCCAGTGTGCTTCAGGCACTCTTGAACATCCTCTGATTCAGGAAGATTTTTTTCCATTGCTGCAGGCTTGCAAGATCAACTGTGACTTATTTTGTCTTTTCTCCAGAGAGCTAGGACTGCTCCAGGTTGGACTGGCAAAGTATTGTTGTTTAAAGTCAAAAGACTATATTCCAGTTCTTGTCACCACAGTCTGTGTCAGGGAATACTAGGTGAATTAGTGGAATTTAAGCATATATCTTACGTGAAAAATATTCAGATCAACCAGAAAAAAAAAAATCCCTTTTCTTTCAAAGCAGCAAACAAAAAATTGATTAAAAATTGGTCTATCAGATCGCATTAATTTTAGGGAGAGAAAGATTCACACAGAAGTAGACTTTTGTTACAACTTTTCCAAAATGGTCATTTTTGCTTCAGCAAAAATCATTCAGTGAATATTAGAATTAAATAAGAATTCCAATTGTCCCAACAGGGAATTACAAATTCATAAATGACCTTCTTGGGGAAAAATTAATTCCTTCTTTCTGGTCAGATATTTGAGCTACAGAAGTTCTTAGCTGAAAAATTATTGTCCTAGGATATGATTTCATATGCATCTCAATCGCAGGCACAGAACTATGTGAATTCAGAACATGTGAGTTACACTGAAATTGTGACTGCACAGAGCATTAGAAAAGTGACCAAGTGAAAGTCATTAGATTTGTGTGAATTAAATGGTCAGCATAATCACTAGAACTTAACATCCATCTTCATATGTAAAGCTTGATTTCTGTGTCAGAGAGACACAAAAATAAATCCCCTAATTGTTAGGGATAGTATATTGTTAACAATTTCACCCAAGAAAGGGTGATCCTAGTCTGAAAAAAACTCATCATTGTTATTTTGAGATTAGAATTAGATGCCAGAAAGATGTTTCAGACCTAATTTATACAAGGATATCAAAAACAATTGAATGTTTTATCCTAGGAATAGGAGAGAAACTAAAATCAACTGAAAGAAAAGTGACATACTTTTATAAGGTTGAACATCCAACTATCCTTGAGCCATTCACGTGAAACTGGTGGGAAAAGTTCTAGCAGCTCTGGGATGTTATTCTCAGATTCATGCACTGTAATGCATTTGTGGGGCCCATCTGTAGGAGTTTGATTTCTCTTTCCTTTTTGTGATAAAACAAATGCCTTAAGATCTCTGGAAATCTGGCTTTAAAACTTGAGGGGTGCAAAGTCACTCTAAAACACCTTGGTGGTTACCTGCTTGAAGCTCACATCAATCTTTCAAACCTCAGTGCTGAATTCATGTTGTCATTTGCCTTACTAGAACCGTTAGTGTAACTTCCTGATAACGTGTGCCTGTTGATTATGTACAGACCTGATTACATGCATGCTCAGTTCCCACCCATAGGGTTCCCTGTAGGACTACCAGTTAAGGGGGAGGAAAAAAATAGTAAAAGCAGCTTTGTAGGAAATCCATCCATGTTCAACAATTTTCTTCACACATCCCCAAAGAAAAATGCCTTAGGAAGTGCTCCCTCATTGTCTCTGATCAAAATGCATCTGCTGGCAGCTGATCTTCAAATGTTTTGCGCAACAGACTCAGGTTACTTGTCGGTTTTCTGCTACTTCCTACAAGCATCAGCCACAGGACACCTACCAGTGTCTCTTCTCTCATCAAAGGACACACAGGATGGCCACCTGCAGTGTCTTCAGAGGCAAAACCAGCTGGAATGAAAGCACGACCACATCTGCATGAAACACTTCCCAACAACCATTGAAAGATGGTCTTTAGGGTAACGGGAGTAATTCTTCCAGGCTCGCCTTACTAAAATACTGAAAATGGAGGAAACCTCCACTGCTACAGTTTGCTGGTTTAATGCTCAGATTTCTGTTCTCAAGGATTTTGCCATTATGTCAGTATCTTACCCACATCATATATCATGTACGTTGTCTGCAGTCTATTTACAGCCTAGGAGATGCTGGCTATGGGTGGAAAGATGCTGCCACACCTCGGAAGTCCGATGGATATGTGCCCAGCTCGTCTCTCAGCACAGGAAAAGTGTTTTCTGCCCTACCCCAAGCACTCGGAGAACCAGACTGCATGGAGCTCCCTGATGTTAAGTTCATGGCTTGATGTGGTGACATTTTAAAACTGCTATCAAAACAGCAGTTTGTCAGAATGAATATTCACCTCACAAAGTCTCCAGGGGGTGTCCCAGCCAAAAAGGGAGAGTAATTCACGAGGTTGTTCTGGCTGTTGCCCTTGTTGAGATAGCCAGGGTGATTGTTTGTGCCCTCAAGGTCAGAAGAGGATCAGGATAGGGTTAATGGTGTTCAGGACCTATGAACTAGTATTACCCTAGAAGCTTTGCGGGGCATCAGAATTAGACACCGTGTTTCTATGCAGATCCTTGGCTCCAGAAGATTCATTTGTACAGGTCTGCTGCAAAAATTCACATTGCACACCCTTGCTTCTAGGGTGTAGGCAGGTTGGCTACTCTGCAAGGGATGGGGAGCCAGGCACCAAGCGTGTGTGGCCAGCAGGAGTTGTGGCCTCTCTAGCAAGAACCCGTGCAAACAAGCTCAGGTCAGGATCAGGGCTGGAGTCCAGAGTTCAGGGTCAGAAACAGAGCGGTGGTGTGGTGCAGTGCAGCTTAAAAGCCACTCACAAGGGAAAGTCAGGGCCAGACCTTGCTTCCAGCTCTCTTCCAAACGACTTTTCTCAGCAGAGGAGGGGACCTTGGGCTTGGCCCGCTCTGCAGCCCAGGCTGACCTGCACAGCATGCTGCTGTCCTGGATAACAGCCAGCATACTGGTGCATGCAACATTGGGCAGGGGGACATCTGGCAGGAGCAAAGCACGTGCAAACACCCGAACTCCAGGTAACTTCATGCTAAACAGATAGTTTAAATCTGGGAGTTTTTTCCCCTCTCTACTGTTTTGGAAGTGTAGTTGGTTGTCTGAAATGCAATCAATGCACACTTGACTTTTGAGAATGATACATATAAAAGTGTTATAGAACATAATTCACTGAAGCCAAGTATTCTTGAATCACATTTTAGATAATTGGTTGGGTTAAATAAAAACTGACTGTAATTACAGAAGTATGGTTTGATTTTGATTCTGCTCTGCAGTCGATCTAGTTTTTGAGCTTGATTCCTTACAGCTTACCTCACTGAGGAGCTCTTCATTTCTCTTTGCTTCTTTGTTTTCTTCTTAACATTTACTGTTTCCATTCAGGAAACCTTTTCCTTCAGCTTGCAGTATGTTATTAAGTTCTCTCCCTAGCTTGCTTTCCCTCAGTACATTCTTCTCTTGCCCATTAGTTTTGGGTTTGTTTATTCCTAATCACCCCAATTAGAAAACAGGAGTCATCAACACTTATTTCAGCCTGGTTTAGCCATGTGTTGAGTCATTGCCTGATTCAACATGCTTAAACTTATTAATTTACGTGAAGAATTGGGACAATAATGATTCGTGCAAGGACCCTGTTATGCTCTCCAAATTAACTACATTTTTGTTTGCCATAAATGGTTTATTTTCAACATTGAAACAGTTGCCAGCTGATATTTAGATGCAGTATAAGGCACTGTGGCTGAGTGGAAAAGAAAAATATGAATGACAAGACAGTTTACAGCTAGCCCATGCAACTGAAATTGCATCTTAGCAGCTCAGTGTCACAGCAACCCCACGTAGTGAAGGTAAATGGAGGAGAAGAAAAGGAAAAAAAAAAAAAAACCAAACATCTGTTGCAAATATTTGAACCAGCACATTAGATGCTCACTCATCGTGCCATGTTCCATATGCCGGATTACCAAGGAGTAAGCGCGATATGGACACTGTATGCATATTTGTAGTATGTCCCAGTAGTGTTATAAGGTTGTGAAGGAGGTACCAGCAGAGGTGTCATCGTTACCTATTTGAATGTCCTAACGTTACATTTGTCTGTCTCGCATCTTTAAACGCTTCTGAGGCCTCAGTGTCATAATTAGATGCCACTTTCTAAGGTTGAGGATTGGAAATGACCAAAGATCTATTTTCTGATGTTATGACTAACTGGAACTTGTGATCTTTAATCTTAACACTTTGGATAGATATTATTAAATATTTCAGTGTACAGTTCTGCATGCAGTTGCTCAGGGGATCTGTCATAGTCTATTTGTATTCATGGTCAGTAGTACTCATTTTGGTAGTATGAAATTTTTGCAAAGTCTTTCAACGGCCTCAAGTATTGTATTCGCATCACTCTCACATGTGTTACATGCTTGTCAAAGCAACCTCAAGCAAGGAAAGCTAATGTTTAAAACACATGGAAATATTAAAAGACTTTAGGATAAATAAGAGTGCTCCTCACCCAGCAAACTGCTTGCATAAGGGAATATGGGTATATGACTTCCCTCGTGGCCAGCTTTGGTTAACAAATCATTCGATACAGAGTAATTGGAAGGACTGGGTGCTGTAATAAATGTTACGGTGAATAAGAAACACTAACACGTATAAGTGCATTAGCATAAAATTTAGGACCAGCTCCTCATTGGAAATTTAAACTAGATGATGTTTTCCTCCTACATATTGACTTAGACATTCCAATTCAAAACATTGTTGAGCTACACTTGGGGGGTTTCTGCATATTTCTTGATTCTAAATGGTATTTATCAGGATAATTCTGTCATTTGATATTTAAGCAAATGAGAGTGTTATATGCTTTCTGAAGCATGTAAATTGGGCACATCTATGAATGGGTACAGAATACTCATTCATTGAGTAGAATTTAGGCTGCAATTAACTAAAATAACATTTATTTCTAGGTGCATACCTGCTAATGGGATGCTTCACACATAAGTAATTTAACTTAACATTATGTCACAGGGACAAATGCAAATATATGTGATTCATTTCTTGCCACACAGATTTTTCTAGTGACAGTCTCTGCCTAGTCTCTGCCTGTCTCTATTAGAGTTTCCATTTTCTATACTCTGTTTACAGTTTGTTGCAAATTAAACAATGTCAAACTGACAAGCTGAAGGGTTTTTTTCTAAATTTACTGGCTTGTTAGGGGTGAAAAAACTTCTTTGGGGGAAAAAAAATGGATGTGCTTTTTCTGCAGCAAGACTTAAATGAAAGCAATTCTCTGTGCTGTTAGCATAAATGAATTTGGCTCAAGTGAAATGCAAATTAAAGCTATTGTATGTACTTATTTTATTAAAGGAAAAATCTGTGTTTCTATAAGTTGTTGGTGGTGGGGCCACATACTTATGTTCATTTTGTTATGTTCTCCAACAGATTACACTGAGTTCAATGGCCTAATTCCAAGCCCTTTTGCACCAGTTCTGTATTAATTCAAACCTACTAGGTCAGGTATCAGCTTACAGTGAACTGTAAGATTCTCTCATTAGCCTAAAATCCCAGGGAGGGGACTGCACAGAGAAGCCACTCCTGTATTTGGGGATTCCAGTGGTATGTTAACACTGTATTTTGTGGGAATATACACAGATCTATTCTTCCATTGTTCTGACTTGAAAATAAAAATATGCAACCGTGTTAATGAGGTAACCTGTGTGAGCCATGGGAAGAGAGGGAGGAGAAAACGTTCACTGCCATCGCTGTTGGGACTCAATGCTTTAGGAGTTGATTCAAGGTAATTGAATTGCTGCGCTAATAAATTTCACAGGAAGCTTCAGAACACATCCTGCTATGATAGCCTTACTTGAGACAGTGATATCTGTCTGAGGTCATAACTCAAGGGCCTGACATTCAGGTGCTTTCTGCGTTAGCAGTCTCTCCCCACACGCCCGTATCATCTCTGGTCCCTTTCGTTTCCGCTCATGCAGCATTCAGAGCCAACCCCGCTGCTCGCCTGGGGTCTGTGCTGTGTCACTGGTCCAGTCAGTGCACATGAAGCAGCTTTTTGGTCAGGGGCTTTGGAGCATCCAGGGCTGAGCAACTGTCAGACACCCAATCTTCTGGGACGTGGGACATAATCCTTGTCTGTACCGTTGAGCACGTGGACCTTTCCAAATACCAACTGCCATTTGTTTTTGTTCTGAGGGGCTTTGTTTTCACCTCATAAGCAAATTTGTGTTTGATTCATCCAGTTCTGCGCTTGTGGATTGCACACATTTGCATTTGTAATGCTAACTGCTCCTTCCAGCTGCATAAGGAGCACTAATGTGAGCCTTTTCCTATGTAAAACGCATTGAGCAGTGAATGTTGGGCTGGATGCCTCTTCTTTGATGCTATTGTCCCAGTTCATTTTACTGGGAAAGTTAATTGGATTTAGGCAGTAAAACTGTATTGTAGAGAGTACAAAATCAAAACTGTAACCAACACATTATCAAGTGGATGGGAGATGTTAGTTCCTTCCTTCCCAAACTGGAGAGGCCAGTTTACTAACACCCTCTAACACATGGCTGTTCCACAGTAAATCTCAGTATTAAAAAACTGTATTAAGATCTATAGAAAACACTTTTTCTGAATTTATATTTCTCTCAAACATTAATCATTAAAATTCTCACTGTGATCTAGATGGAAAGCAATGCTGAAATGATAGAATTTCTCTACTGGTCCAAATACAGGGATATGCCTCATTGAAATTAGACTAAAGTTTGTTGCAAAGCTAGGCAGGTCTATGTAGAAAAGGAAAATATTAGAATTCATGATTCAGTGCGGTATTGAATCATAAAAAAAGGACATGACCAAATCACATAGTGGGATATATCATGTTTATTAAACTGTAGTGTTAAATATTTTATATTTATTTCTATTAAAATGCCATTTATACGTGAAAGTAAATGCATAATGTTCATGTCTCAAAATAAGAAAGTTAAAATATTTTTATATTTTTCTGACAAGAATTTTTAAGGTTCAGAGGTAAATACAATAATCTTGAACACAGACTTGATGAAACTGCATTTTGCTACAGAATGCTGTTTAGTCAGAGTATCTGACTAGCTCTGTGCAGTGCTTCCTAGATAATTATTGCTGCTTCAAATAAAGTATTTTTTTCCAGACATAGTATACAGAAAGTATGAGAGAGAGAGATAAAAAGTGAAAGGCATTTACAGATCCTGAAATCTGATTTACTGGGGCATTTAGCCATGTGCATAAGCACATGAACTGCAATGATCTGTGGCAGCATTCATTTGACTAAAGGAACTGGCTTAAATGGGAAAATACAATTTGGAAAAAATTGCATGAATGTAGATAATTGAAGTAAGCTTTAAAATATGACAGCTGCAGAGAAGAACTAGTGATAAAGTTTATTCAGAAACCAGTAGAGAATTTGCTATTTCTAAAATTATAAAAACGTATTTGTTTGTGCCTAACCCCTGCCTAAGACTTTCTGAGGTGCAGCCTGGGGAATCATCTTCAGTCAAACCCAGGCACAGATGAATCTTTCAGATAATCACACCTCATTCCCTCTGCTCCCCTGACTCAGTGAGCTGAGAGAAGTTATTCCAATCTGACTTGTTTTCCTTTACGAAACCATTCCAGATTTTGAATCCTATGGCTATGTTTGGCAATTGGCATGTGCTTGGTGTCATGCTGTGGCTTCTGTGACATAGCCAGGCTCAGCATCCATCTCCTTTACCTCTTTGTTTTGTCTTACTCAGCTGTGAAAATTAGATATGTGCATGTGCCTATGTTTTGAGTGTGCAGGCATGTGAGCGGATGATTCATCTTGTTCATTGTGAAGGCAGGTGTGAAAAATATGAAGAAAAAGACTGCTTTTATATAAAAATTCAATACTAATTTCATAGAAAATCACTAAAGAGTTGATTATAAGGAAGATCACTTAGTGCTTCCTAATTAGATTGATGGAATTTTTCTGTGCCCTTAATCCATTTTGTATTAAGAAGAAAACAGCTAAGGTTTTCATTTGAATGCTTTGTTTATTCCCAGTCCTTAATTTCAAGGTTGTCATCTGTGCAGTGTAATTTCCTTTTATTTCTTTGTGTTACTAGTTCAGTTTAAATAGCTTGTATGGTTAAAACCAAAGTAGAAAGTTGTCTCCAATTGTATCATGGTAGAAATCTATGGGCAGAAATGCAATTAAGTAAGCAGGAAAATGATAGATTCATAGAAAGGTTTGGACTGGAAGGGACATTAAAGATCAGTTCCACCCCCCTTGCCATGGAGGGTGTTCCACACCTTCCACTAGACTAGGTTACTCAAAGACCAATCCCGCCTGGCCTTGCATGATTCCAGGGATGGGC